>NC_069390.1:84568549-84870956 GCF_027475565.1 Acinonyx jubatus
TACAGTAGTCCTTACAGAGCTCCTTCTTGCACAAAAATTAAACAGGCAATAAATTGTGCATGGCTTTCTTATTTATTTGTACCTGTTCATATGTTGACTCTTTAGAATGAAAACATGGGAGCCAAGTGTTTTCCTCAACACAGCAGGAGCACTGACTCATCGCTGGCTGACCGCAGGTCTCCTTCTCAAGTGCTCTGTTCTTCCATCTCAGGAATTAACCTGGCTACCTCCTCCTGTCTTTTCTGTATCCCACTTCCCCATCATCTCACCAGTGTCCTTGCTAATTCGACAAAGTTAATACCTGATTAATAACTCCTATGATAGAAGAGTTCCTGGATGAGCTGTAGCCCCCATTTACAATCTGCTGGTGATTGAAAAATTATGTTCAGTTCAGTAATAATTGATGGAAATGGTCTCTTCTCTTCTGCAGCTGATTGGCTTTGTAATTGTGATTTAATAATGTAAATACCACTTGTTTTCTTCTCAAGATGAATTACCTTCTGATTTGCTAAGCTTAAGGCTCATTGCACTTTCTTATATCTTTGTCCCTTATCATGGGATTATAGGTGAGATCTATTCATTATTTTGCTATATTTTCTTTGCACACACACACACACACACACACACACACACACAAATACACACTGAATCAATGGTTGGAAAGAAGACATTCTTTTTTTCAACCAGATATTGATTATCAAATGTTAAACCTAATACTTTTAGAAATAATTTAGAGCCAGAAGGCCTGGGTGGGTAAGCAGATGTACACAAATGTATACAGAGTTAGAGGTTTCTCATGAACTAGTATTGTGCTATTTCCTAAATGATGAGGAAAGCTTGAAAAAAAATAGCTGTTATTTTGTGATTTATGATAAGAAAAACATATTTGGTCTTTGCTCAGTTTCTGACACAGAGCTCCTAAAACCCTTGAAATTTCCTGTGATGACAGAAAAAGTATCTTCTGTTATGCTAATGATGTGACTTTGGAAGCACCTAAGGATGGAGGATGGTTGCCAGGGGAGCCAATCCTGTTGTTAGAGGGCTGAAACTCTCAGTGTCCCCCATCCCCATGACACCACGTCAGGCAGGGGACAGGGGCTGGAGACTGAGTTCAGTCATCAATGGCCAGCAATTTACTCACTCATGCCTACATAATCAAGACTCCAGAAAACCCCAAAGGACAGGGTTCATAGACTTCTGGGTTGGTGAACACATGGAGATTCAGGGATAAGGGAGCACTGAGAGGACATGGAAGCTTCGTGCCCCTTTCCCCATGCCATGCCCTATACATCTCTTCCATCTGGCTGTTTGGAGTTACATCTTTCTATGATAAATAAATAATCTAGTAAGTAAAATTTTCCCTGGGTTTCATGAGCCACTTTACCAAATCAATCAAACCCAGGGAGGGGTCACTGGAATCTCTGATCCATAGCCAGTGGGTCAGAAGCAGAAAGAACAGCCCAGACTTGCAATTGGCCTCTGAAGTGTGGGATTAACAGTGTCTGTGGGACTGAGCCCTTACCTGGTGGGATCTGATGCTATCTCCAGGTAATTAGTGTCAGAATTGAGTTGAATTGCAGAACCCCCAGCTGGTGTTGAATTGCTTGGTGTGTGTGGGGGAACCCACACAATGGAATTGGTTTCAGAATTGCAATGGCTCTGTATTTTCCTTTCTATATTGAATGTTGCTCTACTGCTATGCATGCATACCATATGTGTATCTGTGTATTCGTATGTGAATAACATGCGGCGTGAAGTAAATACCACACTGTTATTTACATTAATTTTATGATGTACCATTGGGGTACAATGTTCTATAATTGAGAAAACCTCTAGAGCTGTGTGTAACTAGAGCAAGCTCAGGGCCACAGAAAGAAGGTGGCTGACACTATGCACCCTGACTCATTCTCCTAAGAAGCTCCCTGTCTGGATAGTCCTGGAAATCCACGGGCACCATCTGTTTAGCTACCAGGCTCTAGGCACCTGCCCTGCATGGCATGGAACACAGCAGCCCCTTCCAATGTCCTCATTTTTGTACACGATCCTTCAATCCAGGCCTGCCCTGTTGGAACCCAGTCACCCTTACAATCCTCCTTGCTTTATTATATATATATATATATATATATATATATATATATATATATATATATTTCAGTACTTTTCTCCCTCTCCGGGTAAGATGTGTTAATTTTGACAGAGGCCTGCTGGGCTTATGTGGCCACTAAGTACAGGGAAACCCAGCAAAGGCAAGCAGGAAGGGTGGCACAACAGGGGCATGGTGAGAGTAATTTTAGAGGCTGGCAAGCCTTGCTTGAGCTTTCACATCCCACCCAGTGTTTTGAGCTGTGGCATTTCCCAGAACCAGAGACAGCCCCAGGTTTCAAGGGTAGAAGTAGGATTCACACTCCAGACTTCCCTACCCAGGGGCTTCTGGACTTGATCAAATGCTGGTTGCTATCCAGAGACTGATGATAAGAGCCCAGCATCGCTATGTACTGGGCCAGAAGGACTGCCATGAATTAAGTTGAGAGAAGAACTGTGGCTAAGGGGCTAAGAAATAAATGGCCCAGTGCCCTCATTTTGTAGATAAGGAAACTGAATTTTCATGAAGTGAAGTGGATTGTCCAGAACTCCTGGCTAATTAGTAGCGGAGTGAAGACCAGAATGACCTCATAGGGTTCCAATAGGCCTGGGTTCTCCAGAGAAACAGAATCAATAGGGTAGAGAGAGAGACAGATAAGATTTGTTACAGGAATCAGCTCGTGTGGTTATGGAGATAAAAAATCCCATAATCTGCCATCTGTAAACTGCATACTCAGGAAACCTTCTGGTATAATTCAGTCTGGTCTGAAGGTCTGAGAACCAGGTGAGAAGATGGTGTAACTCCCAGTCCTGAGGCCAAAGGAGCCACTGGTGTAAGTGCCAGAATCTGAAGACCTGAGAACCAGGAGCTCTGATGTCCAAGGGCAGGAGAAGACAGACATCCTAGCACAGGAAAAGAGAGAGAATTTCCCCTTCCTCCATCTTTCTGTTTTATTCAGGTTCTCAATGGACTGGATAATGCTTACCACATTAATGAGGGCAATCTGTTTTACTCAGTCTACTGAATCAAATGCTAATCTCTTCTGGAAACACCTCACAGACACACCCCAAAATCATATTTACCAGCTATCTGGGCATCCTTTGCTCAGTCAACTTGATACATAAAATTAACCATCACATGGCCCCTCAGATCTTGGTTCTATTCTGGTGTAGCCATAGATCAATTCTGACAGTGGAGGTGCAAGGGAAATTTAAGTTGTAGTACTGAGTGTTGGGCCTTTCCTACTGCCAATGCCCCTTTCCTTGTTTCTCAGTGTCTGTTTTCTGGTTGAGAAGGGATAGCAAGATGAGCCACATAACTAAGAAGGGATATTTTTAGCAAAGGTAGGGGAGGACAGAAAGCAGAGAGAAGCGTCATTTTCCTGCATTTGGAGTGTACCCTCAGATCCACGAAAATGGGTCTCAAATCATATAAGTGGATGATTAGTTATACCTGTAAGACATTACTCCAACCTACCCATCGAGAGGAGGGAAACAAGAACAGCTACTTGTCAAAATCTGCATGAATAGGATTCTTAGAAGGGAACGAAAAGAATTAATTTCCCCCATTAATACAAGACATTACCCTCAGACACACACAGTCTTTCATAATTGTCAAAACCTCTTTCCTCCTCATCACCGAGCAGCAACAGCACAGTGACAGATGAGAGCCACCTTGAAATTGCATGGTGTCTTTATTATTGTGCCTGCATTGTCAAGACCCCAGATAAAGCTAGGATGGCATAGGTCAATTCTGCAGTGTGCATGCCTGACTGCAGGAAACTTCTTATGTATCCATATAGGTCAGTGACCCTGAGTTTCTGGGTTGGAACTTTGCCTATCAACACCATGGTCATAAGATTTCTAGAACTTAAAGAATTATGCAGGATTCCTGGTCATAGACTCTATTGCTAAGTTATGAAAGACTATAAATGACCTTAGAAATCATCTAGAGCAGGTTTTTATTTGATAGGAGATAAATAGTTAAGGCTTGGGGTGCTAAAACACTTACTCAAAGTCACATAGCACATTAGTGGCAATGCTGGGGTTAGATACAGGTCTTCTGATCTCTAATTCAGTAGTTTTCTCCACTTATTCCTGCTCTTGGCAGAGTCATAGAAGACTGTGTGTATGGTGACTTCTATGGGGACTAGGCTAAGAAGGGAAGCCAAGAAGATAGATGTCTTTTGTGAGAGGTCAGGTTAATAAGAGTCCAAGTTGGATGATAAGAGGCAGACTTGCCTAGAATAGCACAAGGTGCAGATGTAGAGAGCCCTTGACAAGAAAGTTTCCAAAGGGATCCAACCTCACAATAACGGCTTTTGGCCCCAAAGGCAGAGACATTGCCCATTGAGTGCCCAGTTCCTAATTCTTCCTTTTCAGCTGCTGCTCTGAGTGTGTGAGCAAAGCTATCTCCTGTGAAGCTTCAGAGCTCAGGCCCTCTAATTCTGTGAAGTGTGCAGAATGTCTCAGATGCGGCCAGCATGCCAAGTGTGCTGCTTGGCTTAGTGGGTGTTTTGCCTGGAAGCTAATACAAAGATTTCAAAAATATTAATGAGCATTGATAATTAGCATCATTGTCATGTGGCTGTGCTGTTGGGAACTAATACTGGGAGAACATAAAAGGGAGAGAATAAGAGAAGAGGAAGGAGGAGAGAAAGTGAGAAGAGTCAGGCTGCATCAAGGCTTCAAGTGTAGAAACTGGGCTACATTCTTCCTCAAAAGAGCATCTCCCCAATAACCTGAAAAGGCTCTGGCACTGTGTCCATGAATTCTCTGGGCCATCCTAACCATTTTAGAAGGTGCAGGTATGGTAAATGACATGCCAGGAATTTGAGCCAGGATCTGTTAAACCCCAGATGGATTTCCATCCTTTGAGCTGCAGTGCTGATCCCCTTGTTGCAGTTGATTTAGTGTCCAAGCAGCTGCTCTAGTCTATAATCCCATGGAAAACTGTAGTTAGCTCATGGGTCTCAAGCTCCAAGGAACAGAGCACTTGAAGTCATTCTTGACCTTCATCTAGCAGAATCCTACATCTGAGAATGCACAATCTCCTTGGGGACCAAACCACTTCTTATTGACTTTAAAAGTATGGGTGTTGGGACAGCCCCATAGGCAGAGTAAGGTGCAATCAGCAGCCCAGGCCGATCCTGACGGCAGGACTTTCCATGCCCTGGGAGTACAGTGGCCACATGGATTATCATCCAGAACAGGATACTTTTGAGAGTAGAAGGTGACCATTAATAATTAGGCTTGGAAAACAGGTGTCAACTGACAACTTGTCCCAGACAAACTTAACTATAAGGTCACCCTACTTATAAAAATAACAAAGACATCCTTGGTGTTGCTATACAAAAAACATTAATCCCCAGGGAAAACAAGCCATGTGCAGTTGGTATTGGAAGGAAAGGTTTAATTCCCCTCAAACCACATAAGGAGCACAGCATTCAGCCGATGTGCTCTGTTATTAGAAATAATTTGAAGAGTTTGGACACAAGCTGAACCCCAATGGATTTTGACCCTCTAGATTTGCTGTGGGCTCAAAAAGCACATTTTTCAAAGCACCCTTAGGTAATTCTGGTGTTGGATACTCACTGACCACACAGTGGCATGGGACATTTCCATACCTCCAACATATTGTTTTCTGGGGCACCAGGGTGGCTCAGTCAGTTAAACATCTGACTCTTGATTTCAGCTCAGGTCATTATCGCATCGTTCATGGGATCGAGCCTATCAAGCTGTACACTGATGGCTCTCTCTCTCTCTTTCTCTCTCTCAAAATAAATAAATAAACTAACCAAATGAATTATATATATATTGAAACTGGAGCTGGGTAACTCGTCATTCCTGCTTAGGATAATGCAGTCAAGATCAAATCAAACTTTCTTAAGACGTCTATAAGACATACACAAATGAAACAAGTAGTATCTATTCAGTGCTTTGATTCGTTTTTTTAAATTATTGATTATTTTTTAACGCAGTAGTTTATTTCAACTAAAGTACAGAATTTATTCTCCTTTTAGTTGTTAGTAATGAAATAGCCTTGTTGCTTCAGAGTGCAAATAATGGTAATGAAAGAAGAAACCCTGTAATAAAAACTTTTCAAATGCTCTTAATGTTTTGTCAATAACTTAGCTGTTTCCGCTGTGCTTTCTAAAAGCAATGATTTTGTTTTCTTCAACCTCTATGTCTTTTTGGTTTGAACTGTTTATATCTGTCTACATTTGGATACTTTGTAGAATATAAATGTTAGCTACTTCTTTAATTAAATAGTCTGCTTTGTTCTCCAAATGGATTTAAGCTTCTGCCCTCAGTCAATTGTCTGCCTCTATGGGAAATCCCGGAGTTTTGCATTCTGTATCCTCATGTTCTCTGTCTTCCTCTCTCACTGTGTGTGTGTGTGTGTGTGTGTGTGTGTGTGTTCAACTCCTCTCTTCTTTACCTGTCATCCACTCTGGACTTCCATTGCAAGGCTATGGGCCACATCTTTGCCAGTATCCTGACTCTTTCCATATCATTCACTCAAGACTACTCCCTCTGGGTCAACAGTATCACCTAGATTATAAAACTCTCATGTCCTGGTTCTCCTTGTGGCTAACGAACCAATCTCAGAAAAGAGACACAAGTAAAACCAAACTAACCACATGTTTTCACTGTACTTTCGACAGGAGCAACTCTTGCCTTGATTCTTTGTGTTAGTAGATCTGGGCATTCCCATCCATTTTGGGCTGATGAAGGGCATTCGACACTGTCAGGCCCAACCCTGGCTGCCAGTACCTTGCAGTGTGGCAAGGTCCCAATTGCCAGACTCACTTGCTGGCATTCCAACTGTATGTCTCTCATGGAGGCCAGTGGACAGTCAACAGAAGGCCTGAGCACACTCTGAGTATGCAGAGCCTTATGGACTGCTAGGTCTTGAGTGCATTCTCAGCAGAAGAAGCCTGGGAGCGTATAAGTAGAACTGGCACTTGGTAGATAAAGGCCACAGGAGCCTCCCAGTCTACCAACTAGGGATGTAGTCCCTTATTGTATGTCAGGGTCCCCTGGACAGTGTTTAGAGGATGCCAGTGATGGCACAGTTCAGCCAATCTTTAAGCATGGGCACAAAAGTATGTTTTCATAGTGCTCCTTGGTTGATGCTATGTGCCACCTGGGACAAGACCTCTAGGCTCTCCCTCCTAGACCTCATTGCAAAAAGGTTTCTTGACACTGTATTCTCCTGTCCCCGCATACCAGACAAAACTCTTCATATCCCCTGTATTTGGCTTTCCTCCTTCTGATAAAGTGCCCATGTACCAGAATTTATCTTTCTGGATAGTCCTATCAGATGAGTCATTTGAGCCCTTCTCTTCTTGTGTCATCCCAGGTGTTCCATCAGAAAAAGGGAAAAATTTAGGAAACTCACCACTGCCAGGCAATTCCTTTGAGCCCCCAGTTCCCCAGAGCATTATTAATGTACTCTTTCCCCCACTAGAAGCTCAGCTGACTTTCCCAGTCACACATTGATCTTGTCATTAGCCAACTTCCTGTCAGCCTCAGGGAAGACAGCCAGCAAGGCAGTCTTGGAGAGGAGCACACCATCCTTCCCTCAGGCAAGGTCCTGGTGGCCACAGTCTGAGAAAGGTTGTCTGAGCCCAAGACAAAGAGCTTCTGTCACCACCAGCAAGTGAGACATTGACCCAGAGGCTCAGTCTCCAAAACAAAATGACTTTAGCACAATTCAATTTCTTGTATTAATTAAGGGAAAATGAAACCATGGGTTTATCATACTTTTCATTAACTCCAATGCAACAAAGGGATGTATCTGGGAGTTGGGAGCAAGTGAGGATGGAATATACTGCTGTCCATACTCCCTGGTTTAATTAAGGAGGGGTAGCTCAGAGTTGCTTATTGTCAGCAGCATTCTAAAGAGAGTCAGAGTGTCAGGGAACACAGAGATGGTGGAGCAGGCCTGGCAGAGAGAGAAATTAAGTGGAGAGAGATAATTTGGTGATGGTTCAGTTTCCAAACCTTTGGCAATTGGATGTAGAATGAATAGATACTGTGTGTTCATCCTACATGAGATGCATATACAGCTCAAGGGAGTGGAAGGTGTAATCTCATCTCAGTGTGTTCGCAATTTAGAAATGGAACACCTATCTTATCAGAAGCAAGTGCAGGCAATACAAGACTGAGGTCACATGAGCCAAATTGTACCAAGTGCTGAGATTTTACTCCAGTTCCCACTCAAGCATGTTTCTAATGCTTCTGTCATTCAAGAGGAGGCTCTTATGTTGAGAGGTATGTGATTTGAGAATGAGGCCAGGAAATCTCTAGGGAGGGTGAAGAAACCTACTCTCCAGCTTATAGGTTTCCAGAAGACAGTTCCCCCTGTACTTCCTAGGAGGAATAAACCCCTCTTCTAAACTGGTCACTCTTTGTCTCCACGGATGATGGGTGACTAATGTCACTGTTAAGGTTATTTGCTCAGCAGCCTTTGGACCTTGTCAAGCAAGGATAAGTCCATTATCTAGAAGTGAGGCAGCACATCTGATTCTCCATCACCTTCTTAATCTACCTCTGCTTGGGTCAAAGGGTTCTCCTTACCCTTGATTCTCTATTCCATTACAGCCCTTATTCTCAGGTCCAGCATTGGGCCTGTAGCTGAATACCAAAGGCAAGTACTCCTACTGCAGTAGTCCAGACACCTTTAGTTCATAGGGAGAAAGGCAAGAACCTGGGTCAGTCTTGGATGCCAAGCCCAGATTGTAGGCCAGCCTGACAGCAGTAAAGCTGGTATTTTGATCTACTTGTGGCTCACTTTATGTGATTATGTTCTACTGGCCAGGATCCTGGAGAGAGAAATGGATGAGTGACAAGATTGTGGCACATATCATCACATGCACTTCTGATATCTACCTTGCCCTACATACCTCAAGGGCACAGAAGCCCCTGGGAGGGAACTACTCCAGACAGTTCTTTTCCTTGACCTTATCTTGCTCCAGAACTCTAGGGTAGGAGTTCCAGAAAATATACAACAAGCCAGCCAACCCACACCTTGTTTGATATACTAAGCGCTCCTTATAGGAGCAAAATCTCAGTTCCTTGCTAACTTGAATGGATACCTAGTTTTGGTGAATGGACAAGAAGCTATTGTCTAATATATATCAAAAAGCCTAGGTGAGGCCTAAATAGGTCAGAAGCATTCACACAAGCACCTGGACTTTGGATTCCAACTTTCCAAGTTTAGTATTAATAAGGAACATCTATAATAGCCCTTCTTGCTGAGGGAAAAGGGAAATCCTTTTCGAGAAATCCTACCATGTGAGCCAGATAGACCCTGGGGTGTCTACACAATTTCCACTCCCAATGGCTTCCTTCTCTTCCTCTTTCTCTTTCTTCTCTTCCTTTCTCAGCCATCTGAGTCCTCTTTCCCTCCTCTGGCTGTTCTCTTCATGATGCCATTTTCTCTGTATCAATACCTCCTTAAATTCTTAGCCCTCCTCCCCCTTCTCATCTCCTCGTATTAATTTCCTCTAAGACACCCGCCCCAGGCATGTGCCACTGTGAGCCATCTCCTGACAGATCTCTTGGCAAAAGCTGTGACAGGTGCTGACATTTAACCTCACAAAGCAGTTTCCCTGGATAGAGCGTCAGCTTTCAGCGGCATATGAGGAGGGACACTGGGGTTGGGGCACCCAGAAGGGGACTTTTTAATTATTTCAAAGGGAGAAGCCAGGCAGAGTTTGCCTCAATATGAGGATGCTTGTTTTGGATGGTGTGAATAGTATGGCAATGGAACAGACTTCCCTCTGAAATCATCCTTGGGGATATTTGCACAGAATGGGGAAAGATATTCTGTCAGGGACAATAATCCAAAAAATGGAAGACTAAAATCTTTGATTCTCCATGGTGTTTCCAAATGAAATTCTAAAGAGTTGTGTGAGGAAAAGAAGGAACGATTAGGCATAGGAATGGTGACTGAGATACAGCTGGCATGGGAGGACAGGATGTGAAGGGAAAAAGAAAGAAGAGGAACAAGGTTAGAATCCTTCCAGATTTTACTCTGGATTTCCCATTTGGTCTCCTCAGAGATGAGGATGATGTTTAAGTTTCTTCTAGCTCTAATAAATCTTTCTGACCCACTGCACCTTACGAGAGGGATCTAAAAATGATTAAGAACACTGAAAACTAAGCTGAGGGACAGAAAAATATACAGTGCTCCAGTTGTGGGCTCATGAGATTATAGACTGCCCAGGGTCAAGGACCTTGTCTTCTACATCATCTCCACCTCACATACAGTGTCTAACCCAGCCCTTCTCTCACAGTACATGTGGGTAAGATAACTGCAGGTGATATCAGGGAAAGCAGATCATGCCAAGGATCCTTCCCTGAAGCAGTTTCTTGGTCTGCCCCTCTGTTTCTAAGATGCCAGACCCTATGCGTGGGCATTGTTTGTTCTTTGCCTTCTGTGACTGTGTTAAGTCAGAATACGCGTCTTTGTAGAAGAAGCCCCCTTGTGCCCACAGAACCACGGGACTTGCTTACTCTGTCCCCAGGCACATGCCTTGCATCTAAGGGGCCCTAGTCCAGGGACCTCCCACATCCCATGATAAATGGCCCCATTTGTATTCTTGAAGATCTTAATCTCACTAATACAGTGTATTGACTTCCTTAAAAGTACTCATCTAAGGAAAGAAATAGCCCATTTTTAAATTTTTTTAAAAAATATTTATTTTTCAGAGAGAAAGAGAGACAGACCATGAGTAGGGGAGGGGTAGAGAGAGAAAGAGACACAGAATCCGAAACAGGCTCCAGGCTCTGAGCTTTCAGCACACAGCCCGATGTTCGAACCCATGAACCATGAGATCATGACCTGAGCTGAAGTCGGATGCTTAACCAACTGAGCCACCCAGGCATCCCAGAAATAATCCATTTAAAAAAAATATATTTCTGCCAATGGCTTAGAATTCACTTACTTTTCCTCCCAATCATGTTATATTGGGATGCCTGAATGCATAGAGCAGGTTGATAATGCTTTTGGGTTATTGGCTTATTAAGAGACATCTCACCATAAAGCAAAACTGTGAAGCAGATTTGGAACTCTCATTTTCATGCATTTTGTCAGAGAAAATATTGTAGCCCTTTAGGCTTTAGTCCTTTAGTTTTTTTCTTTAATCTCTTTTGAAAGTGTCTTCAGAATCTTTCCTGTGGCACCTGGGCCATCTTGCTTGCACCCCCTCTACCTTTCTTTCCTTCCTCCTTCTCCTCCTCCTTCCTCTCTTGTTCCTCCCTCAGGTGTTTCTCCCTGCCCAGTTCCCGTCCTCTGCTTCCACATCAGCAGTTTGTCTTCTTGGCAGCCAGCAAAGAGGATTAAAACATGTGTTGCCTTCTGCCCTTTTCTCTGCAGCATGGAATCAGAATTTTCCATTGCAACCAGAACTGGAGAGGGCAGGGAAAGCATTAAACCCTGCAATTTCCTAGGTCTCTAGGCATTTAGCAACCTAGATTTGTTCACCTAGTATTCAAAGCAGTAACAAAAATAACATCTCAATCACCTTCAGTGGGCTTGAGATGGGGAGGGATTTCGACATCCTCTTTCCATTTCTTAGCAAAGAAATCCGTTCAAGAGAATGAACACTTTGTAGTAAGATCATAAACACTCAGTGAACAGTTCGCTTCAGGGGTCCAGATGCCCAGCTTCAGTGCACCTTACTGAGCGCTATACCCCCAAGAGGGTGTCTTTTGAGATGCAGACTCCACAAGAATCCCCTTACTGAGGGGCATTCAGTAAGCTCTGTTGACCAAATGGCCACTTCACAGACCCAGACAGTTAGAAATGTGTGACAAGAGAGAGCTGAGAACAGCACGTGGTGGTGCCTTGTAGCTTCACTGCTCACTTTGTGGGTCCCAGACCTGCAGCATGGAGATACTCAGGCATCTGTTAGAAATGCAGACTCCCAGGCTCTGCTCTAGACCTATTGAATCAGAATCTCTATATTTTTTAGATCCCAGAGGAATTTATATGCAAATTAAAATCTGAGAAGCACTTACTTTATGGTACAAACTTGACAAAATTCATTTTATCACTTAACGAGGTAGTATTATCCTAACGATCCCTATTTTGCACAAAACACTCTCTTCCTTCTTCCTTTTTTTGCTGTCATATAATTGTTCCATAAAAATACCATTACAGATAGTGAAAATACATCCCCGCATTCCAAAGGGTGGTTGTGTTGCCCTGTAATTGCTTCATGAAGAATCCAGAATCTGCCCTACTCATACAAATGCAGAGAATTACTCAGGGCCCCAGCACATTGACCTCCACCTTCTTTGAGGTTGGTTATCCCTTCCCTTTGCACAAACCAACACTTCTAAGTTGACTGGCATCCATAAACTTGCCTTATCAGGGACTTTAAGACAGCGCTGTCTGGTGTATACTGTGTAGCATGATATAGATCTATCTCATTCTCTCCAAGGTAAGCAGGTCAGTAACCTTGCCTGAGGCTCCTGCCAGGCCCTACTGCAGGTGGCTCCTTTGGTCAAATGAAGTGGAGTTTAATTACTTGTGGTAAATGCACCGCAGCACATTTTGAAAAAATAATGGCCTGTTAGTAGTACCAAGGCAGACTTTCAATTCTGCCATATTTATTCACTGCAGAAAAGGTACAGTGCATTTGGGAAGTTGTTTTGGTGTGATATCATTGTTGTTTGATCCTTTAAAATACTTAGATTGGTCCACCAACATAATTTCAATAAGTGAGGCAATTTTTGTCTTTATAGACTTCCTGAAATAAGTGATCTCAGAATCTTCTTCAACTGTGAGATTCTGTTAACCCTAAGAGAAATAAGGGGGAAAAAATGGGAAGATGTTTATATCCCTCCAATAAATCTTGAGGAATTAGTATATGAATTAGTGTGAATGACCAAATGTCTGCTGTGGTACAGGGCTTGTGACCAGCACCACTACCTTGGGATCCTGGTAAATAGGGCCCTACGACCCTATTTCTCCCATTCAGGGTGCGTTTCCAACCTCTACCCTCAGCCATTCTTCATGTGGGTTCAACTAGATTCCCCAAGATTCCCACACTTATGCCTGTGGGCTTGTACTGGGACCCAATCAACAGTTCCCGGTTCTAGGAGGGTGGCAAAGGATTGCTCCTGCTGGAAGGCCAACATTTCTTTCATGTAATTACATGATATTGGGCTACCAGAATTGGTGACTGCAATTGTTTATATATAGAGGGTCCCCTTGAAAAATATTTTGCCAGGGGCCCCACACCTTCTTGGGATATACTTGGTAACTAATGGAAGAGCCTGGGTGTTTGGGACTTAGGGTGGGAAGAGGAGGCAATGAAGGCCACATAAGGTGAAAAGCAAGTGGTCTGGGGAAATGGGCAGGGTGGGGGAAAACTCCCCAAGGCTTAGACTTGAATCAAAATCAGGTTGTTAAAGCACCTGTCTCTCTACCCACTGCCCATCACCCTACCCCTCAACTTCCTGCTGTTTCACATCCATAGTGGACCTAAACTTAGTTGATGGAGCATCCATTGGATAGGAATATGTTTATATGTGTGTTTGAGGAAAATTATAATGAGTTGTTATCTTCCTAAAACTGTTTTCACTCTAATGTCTGGAGCACAAAAAGGAATCAGGCAACAGGCAGAAAAGAAATGCAAATGGCTGTACTTCCTCCCTGGCCTTTGTGTTGGCTGGGTCTTCATGGGAGCCTAGTGCTTTGACAGAACTGAAAACATTTGAATTTCAAGGCAGAGGGTCTGTTCTATTTGTGCTGAACCACAGGGATGGGAATAAGGGACAAGACAGAGGGACCAGATTTTTGTAAGACATGTAATGGCTGCAAACAATATACATTTTACAAACGCACAATATTTTGTATCATGAATTCCAATCTTCACAAGTGCCTAGGAATAAAGCCTCCAGAATGTCCCACAAAGTCAGGTATTAAATCCATAAGGCTGTTCTAGTAACTCTGGATCCATCATTTGAGGCCACCACTGTTATTTTATGTTGGCAAACATTTATTGAGCACATCCTGCAAAACAGTCACAGAGTACTTCTGTATTCACTCTTTCTCCAATTTTTCTTCTCTAGTACAATTTGAAAACAAATCAACTGCTTTACATCTGTCTATATTAAAATATTAATTTATTTTGCTTATTTATTCTACAAGTAGTTAGTATTTTGTGCTCTGTCTCCAAGGGAATTTCTACATAATAAAAAATTAAGATGCCCACACTAACATACCCTAAAGTTATCTTTACATTTTTATTATGTTATTAATCATAAAATTTTCTTTAAAATATCAAAGTTTACTAGTGTGTTGGGCATTTCACGTGTATTCTCTTAGTTAATCCTCATAATAATCATATAGGAAAAACAATGAAAGCCTCTTCTTTTCAAATGGTCTAAAAAGTTAAAGTGACTTGGACAAAAACACATTGATGCAAGACTCAAGCAGAGAATTTCTTTCTTCAAATGCCATACTATTTGGTCAACATGGTGTCTTATAATCTTTGACTCGATGTTCAAAACCCATTATTACAGCTTTTTGTATTCCTTTCCTTACAAGCTCAAGATATGAATATGGTTCTATCCCTGGTTTCACAGTTTCTTGATTGTTTCTGTCTCTTTCTTTCCTCCCAGAAGGCCAGGGCTTTGTGAGTGAGGATGAATACCTGGAAATCTCTGACATCAAACGTGACCAGTCTGGGGAGTATGAATGCAGCGCCTTGAATGATGTTGCCGCACCTGATGTGCGGAAAGTAAAAATCACTGTAAACTGTGAGTTGACCCATTGTCAGGAAGTTTCAGAGGAAAAAATAATATAGGTATTAAGAGCACAAGTTGGTCATGACAGTGCCATTTTCTGATAGTTCCAAATTGTTTCCAACAGGAAAATACTTTCTCAGATTGTTTTGCACCATGAGTGTCCCCATTGCCATTTTGCCCCTGGAGTCTACCTGTGCCTGTCAGAACTTTTAGCTAATGGGGAGAATTGTTTACTTTGAATTGATTTCAAGGCTTAAGAAGATGCTGGGGTAAATGCAATATCTTTAAGCAAGAATTATTTTCCTAAAATAAAGGGTTATTTAACTGGAAAGGTAGGGTGTCACAAGAAATCCATTTGCATAACAGGTGACTAAATTTCCCTTTCATCTGTTTCATGAAATCACTCTGCATTTTCCTTCCACAGACCCTCCCTATATCTCAAAAGCCAAGAACACTGGTGTCTCTGTTGGTCAGAAGGGTATCTTGAGTTGTGAAGCCTCTGCAGTGCCTATGGCTGAATTCCAGTGGTTCAAGGAAGATACCAGGTACCCTGAAAATGGAAATAGGGCATATCTGATGCAGAGCCAATGGATCATTCCCCACATGAAAAGAGAATGATAAAGTAAAGGAGAACGATATGGCAAAACCAAAATGCGTTAGTCCCCTTTATAACAGTGTCTCCTTTTAGAACCAGGAATGAAAAAATAGAGGAAGCTGGAAAGTGGGAAAATGAATTGACCTCATTTCACAACCTGAGATTAGTTGTAGACATGGTAGCCATCAATGACTAGACACCAGTAAATTTCACCTTTGAAGCATGAATATTCTCTCTTTTTTCCTCCTGTGGAGGCTGTGGTACTTATGTTTTGAATTAGAGACACTGGGTCAGTTAGAGGAAAGGTGTCTGTGAGGAGGGGAGCCTCCTTATAAGATTCATCTCTGGTATCTATCACTTTCCCCTGCTTCTCTGTTTGCTGTTTCACTCTATCTGTAGAACCAGACCAGCAATACCTTCTCTTATTGCAGGCTAGCCACCGGCCTGGGCGGCGTGAGGATTGAGAACAAAGGCCACATATCCACTCTGACTTTCTTCAATGTTTCAGAAAAGGATTATGGAAACTATACTTGTGTGGCCACAAACAAGCTTGGGAACACCAATGCCAGCATCACACTGTATGGTGAGTGCAGGAAGCCTGGGTGCAGTGGGACCGGGGCATGTAGAGGGAGAAAGGCTGGATTTGTTTGGCCTATGTTCATCCATACTGTTCAACCCACCACCCTTAGATATGAAATGCTTCTCCCTGTCATTCTCCTAAGCATGAACAGTGATGTTTGCAAGGTAATTAATATTTCATGGTCTACTGAAAGACAAGGTTTGCACCTCACAAAAGTAGTAAACCTAATTCTGAACCAAGTTGAATGGTGGTTGCCATAAAGAGCATAGAACCATGGAACAGTTTGATTGTAGTATCTAAAGGTCTGAGGGGGTAAGTTAGATATAATTTTAAGATACCTTATATAGTAAGAGTCTATAATTCTGGGGGTTATATTTATGGATTTGAACTAAGTCAACTGCAGCCATCATGATTCTCATATCGATTGTCATGTCATGTTCTCACTCACTGAGTGGACAGAGCAGTAGTCTGTGTCTTCATCACGATGGCTGCTCTGTCCAAAGCTGGAGCATCAAAACCTTCCCTGAAGGTCTTTTCCTCCCATATAAATGGAGAGGTCTCCAGAGTCCTGACTGGCTCCCTTAGAAGCCCTCATTTCTCTCTCATCCAGCCTTCCCACATTGTTGTGTCCATCTCTGTGTGTAGCATTTCACACCATGGGCCAGGGCCAGGTTGTTGTGATATTTCGTGTGTGTATGTATTTGTTTATTCACTGAGATTTGGTTAGAGGTGAGTGGGATGAAAAGGTATTCATCTTTCCATGTGTACCTCAGACCCTGAACAAGCTTTCAGCACTGACATTAACTAAACTTTGTCCACCAACCATCTGAAATGTGTGATCTATGTCTTTTGTTTTCTCTCTGCATTGTGTGTGCATTGTGCTGTGTGTGTCTTAGAAATAAGCCCCTCATCAGCAGTGGCAGGTGGGTACAGCATGTTCCTTCCTTCCTCTGCCTGCCTGAATGCCTATGCTTTTGAATATAAGCCTACTTTAAAGATAGGCTTGCCTGCTCGACCTCCCTGACTTATTTACCCTTAGTAGATAGATTTCAGGGAGTTTGGTTTGCACAATTTAGGTAACAAGCATGTAGAATATGATGGCTTTCACATAAACACTCACATTATTATACATTTTTGGGGAAGAGGTTCCCCCCAAAATCAATACACTTTGACTTGGTGGCCTGTAAAATAAATGAATATTCTGCTATTTCTGCACATAGCAGCACCAAGAGGAATGCAACCAAGAGACCAAATGGATTATCAAATGATTATCTTCATGGAGAAGTCACCCTACTATGAATATTTTATTCTTTTAGATCAAGGCAAAAGGGGAAAATGATTTAATTCTATAAACTTCATTTTAAAATAGAAATATTTGGGGGTCATTATTCATAATAATAGTAAGAATATTTACCATTTACCAAATATTTACTGGTTTCTATGCATTATGTTAGCCAGTACTGTGCAACATAGGTTACTAAGTCCATTTTAAAGACGAGTAAAAGGAAGACCAATGAGATTAATTAACACTGAGGTACACATACCAGTGAGTAGGTACTGGATGAAACCCAGAAGTGGATGCTCCTTCAGATCCTGGGTAAATAGCATTCAATGAACACATGCACACACTCACAACGATGCAGCAGTACGTGCTCATCTGTGCTTCCAGAGGCAATAGCCTTACAGCCCTATTTCCCTATGCTCAATCTCAATCACAAAGAAAGTGGTGACATTTAAATTTTTCAGTCCTGGAATCAGCTCTGTAACTGTCACTTTTTATAGCTCTGGATCTAGGACAATTACAGGCCACCAGCACTGCCCACACTTTAATGTCTATGAATGTCCACGTCTTGGTCTTGATTAAACGGGGGGGAAATGGTGGGATGGGTGTGATGCTCTGCTCCGCAGCCTACCATGACCCCCTCAGAAAGGTCATGAGGGGTAATGAATATGACTAAGAGAGGGAACCTAGGACTGACAACTGAATAACCTAGGTTCTTGCACCTCCCAACCACTAATGAAAGAGGTGTGTCATAGCAGATAACAGCAATGTATCTTAAGACTGTATCACCATGCCAGGGCTGCCATAACAAAATATCATAAACAATATAAATGTATTTCCTCCCAGTTCTGGAGGCCAGGAGCCCAAGATAAGCCAGGAAGACCTATCATCTGGTTTTGATGAGGGCTCCCTTCCTGGCTTATAGATGACCACTTTGTCCTCACATGGCCTTTTTTCTGAGTGTGTGTGGTGTGTGGAGAGATACAGGCAGAGATGGCAATGGAGGGGGTGAGGGAGAAAGAGAGGACTCTCTCATATGCCTTCTTACTAGGGCACTAATGCTATTGAATTAGGGCTCTAACATTATAACCTCAGTTAACTTTAATTACTTCCTTATAGGATCCATCTCCAAATACACATTAGGGGGTTAGGTCTTCAACATATGAATGTAGGGAGATACAATGCATTCCATAGAGAAGACCTAGCTTCCCAATCTTCGAATCTCCCAATTCGGCAGGCCACCTAACAGCTACTTAACCTTGCTTATCTTACTTTCCTCAGATGTGCTATCAGTACCTTCCTTTAGAAAGCTGGTGGGAGGACTGTATAACATCTTATAGACAGAAAGCCCCACAGATGCTATGTTTAGATGTGTGACTAAGCAACACACAAAGTCTACAGGCCTCAGTTTACAAAGCTAAAACTGGGATGATGTTTCCAGGCCTGCTGACTGTCATTGGGAATTGTCAATAAGACAATGTTCATCATGGAGGCATAACAATATGAAACAGCTGAACAATATGAAACAAAAGTATTTTTCAACACTTTGTGACACAGCCCATCTTCTCACTGCTTCCCTTGGTATGGCTGCCAATATTGTTGCTCAACTGGACTGTATGTTCCTTTCTTCTGAAGTCTCTTGTGCCCTTTACTACAGCAGTACTAATCCCCAGGATCCTCCCAGTTTGCTTCACCTGGTTAGTACTCACTCACCTAGGATCCCTTCCTGAGGAAGTCTTCCCTGAGTAGGTCAGTGCTCCATTGCACACTTTCTCATACAATGCTTCTGGAGGTTGCTCTCACCACAGTGCTTTCCCTAGCATTCGTCCAGTAAGTATTTGCCAGTATCTGCCACAAGTCAGTTGCTGTCCTCAGTGATGAGGACACAGGGCTGTGCCATGGCTACAATCCTTTTCTCTGTAGACTTCACTTGCTAGTTGCAATTTTACTTCTGCTTCATTTATGTAGTTTGATTAAAATCTTCCCTCCCTTTTAGTCTGTATGCTCCATAAATGTAGGGACAATGTCTGGTTTGATCCTTAGAACCTAGCACAGAGCTCCTTACACATTTGTGGGTAAGGAAAGTCTTGTTGAATGAATGGATAAACAGAGATTGGACGGTTGCATTGATGATGCCAGCAGCAGAAATTCAGCTGTTCAGGAATGAAATGTAGAAAAATGCAATAGGTCAGTAGTCTCAGAGCCTCTCTGAGGCCAGGTTCTGCTGCTCACCAGCTGAAGGACTCTGGGAAAGTCAATCTCCATGTAACTTATTTTTCTCCTCAGTGAAAGCATTTTAGAAAATATGTCCTGTAATTATCTGACACTATGCCTGAGTGGAAATAATTTGACACAAGATCAGAGTGACATTGTCCAGCTTACTAGCCCTTTCTGCGGGCCACGGGTGTTCCTTCTAGGCCTCAGTATTCCCATAATTGTGTCTAATTAGTGTTACCAATGATTTACTATGTGCAGAGCCACTAAACTAAGTGTTCTACATAGGTTTTTTTTTTAGTTTTTTTTTTTTTTTTTGACATCAAGAGAGTGAGAGAGGGGAGGTGGGCAGAGAGAGGGAGAGAGAGAATCCCAAGCAGGCTCCATGCCTGCCATCAGCACAAGAGCCTGACATGGGGCTTGAACTCATGAACGGTGAGATCATGATCTGAACCAAGATCAAGAGTCAGATGTTTATGACTGAGCCACCCAGGCACCCCTGTTCTACATGTTTTATCTCATTTAATGACTCTAGGAATTAAGTACTATATCCTGATTTTACAGAGGATGAAACTGAGAGATTAGGCAGCTTACTTACTCATACTATCTTACAAATGTTTGAGCTGAGATTAAAGCCTATGTACTCTTGTTCTAGTATCTGAACTCTTTTTACTGCTTTGATACAACTCACCATACTTGGCAACTCATCATGGACATTGGTAGACGACTTTCCAGATAGAAACCCATATCAACAATTAGCCTATGTGTGTCTGTTACCTATACCAGCATCTCCACTCATCCATCTAAATCTGATCCCATTCTTCAGTAAACATAAGGGTGCATATATCTTTTTGAAAAAGTGTTTTCATTTTCTTTGGGTACATACCCAATAGTGGAATTACCAGATCATATGGTAATTCTATTTTTAATTTTTTGAGGAACCTCCATACTGATTTGCACAGTGATTGCACCCCGTTTGCATCCCCCCAACAGTGCATGAGGGTTCCTTAAAATAATTTTAAAAATTAAAAAAAATTTGATTGCATTCTTTTAAAAGACATTTTTTACATTTACAACCCATATACTCATACTTCCCAAATACACACGCCTCCACATTCTCAGGCATGCAGCGGTGTTTGGCCTCAAAGAATGTAGGATTGTTTTTGGAGACCCTTTTGACTCTGCACTGTGACCCCATCACAACACATACTCAGAACAGGGCTCTTACACAAACATACCTTTATCTATTTCCTACCTGCATGCAAAGAACAAGGGAAAATGGGATGAAAGCAGTTTCAAAAGAACACATAAGACAAAGCTTGTGAGACAGTAGGTTGGGGAGTGGGGTGAGGCAGGACACGATGGGGCAGACTGTGAGAGCCAACATAGGTGGGTGGGCAACGCACAGAGACAGATCAGTGGATGGCACCCACATGAGGTGATTCTTCCCTCCACACCAGCTGCTGCCCTTCAAAAGCCACACTGATGAGATAGGTCAGGCAGGCAGAGTACAACTCACAGTGGCATTTTAGACTGCCTGGAAGTTTCTTAGTGTGGGGCAATGGCAGGTACTAGAAAGACCACAGAACGTTGAGAGACCAGGAACAAGAAAAACAGAGTTCTGGTCCCGACCCTGGTTCAGACAAACTGATGCTCTCTGTTCTCTGGTTGTCTCTGAAATGTAAGAACAGAACAAGATGGACTCTCAGCTGACTGCCAGCTAAGTGTTCTATAGTTAAGAAACAATGGGGAAATAGTATTAAAGACAGGTCTCCAAAACTTATCATTCACAACCTTGGAAATGGCAGCAATCAAAATGCTTTTTTAATGGAAAAGCAACCTGCTCTAAATATAAGTAAGTTTTATTGAGTGGATGCAGCTATTTGCAGGCCCACCTGGAGGGCTGGCACCTTGAAGTCTTGCCAGGCCTGCAGCAGCAGAGAGATGGCCAAGCTCAGCCTGCTGGCCCCAGCTCTGCCCCTCCAGGAAGCGACTCACTTCTCTCAACTTGCCAACCCACTTTGCCTCCAATGAGTCCTGAGCCAGAGAGGCCCCATCCCCCTGTCTTTAAAGAGTAAAGAGGGAAGATACTGAACTTGATTACACCCAGCACTGCAGAGAGTGTGATGCGCTTAATGAGCCATATAAACGCCTGGATTACTGGAACTGGCAGGGGAGAGGGACAGAGAGCGCATACAATGCCAGAAAGGATGGGGGGGGGGGCTGCAGAGAGAAAAACAGATTTCTCACATTTTATCTGTGAAATTGTAGTGACACAAATTACTTTCATTAAGAGTTAAGTATCAGAAATAGGGACAACTGATAGGAATCTTGTCATTGCAAATGAAAATGGCAAAATATTCCAGTTAAGGCAACATCTGGGCTCTGGATTTTTTCCTCAGGCAATACCTCAGCCCCCCTCAGAGCAGCCAGGACTCCAGCTTACCTCAGTGGCCCCTGGAAGCCATGAGGACAAATCTATATTTTCTTTTGCTAATGGCCATTCCTCCAGAATAAATATATATATCAGGTTGGCTCTTCAAACTGGATTTTCTACAACTACAGGCAGCACCAGCCAATGACTCTCAGCCTCCACCCTTTGATGATTGCCCCATCCACTGTGCACCCCACCGGTACCTGTAGGCAGAGCCTCAGAGCCCCTGCTCACCCCACACCAACACCCTCCTGCCTCTACCGGCCTTCTCCACTCCTTTATTAGGGTGTGCTAAGAAGCACACCTTGCCCCCACGTGCCTCCAGAGGAGATCTGGGGAATGGGCATGAGGAGTCTGGGGATTGTCTTTACTGTGCCCTCTGTGTACCATCCTACATCTTCTTTGGCCTTTTCCTCCAGACGTCTGACAGGGAGATTCCTTGTTCCCTTCTCCACCTCTTCCAGCACCATCACACCTCAGTCTTCCATGTTCTGTCTCCCTCCTAAACCCAGCTGAATCTCAGCTCCAGACTTCCTGTTGATCCCCAGCACCCACTCCTGGCTTCTGTGATACACCTGGGTAGTGTGTTTCTTACCTTTCTGGATTGCTCTGCTCCTGGCTCCTCCTCCACCTGCCCCATGAGTCTGTCCAGGGAGCATATCATCGCAGTGGGAGGAGAAGGGATCTTCTATGTCTTCAGACATCTTACAAAGCAATATCGTAGCCTTCACTGCACTTGCTTTGGGTGCTTTAAAAATGCAGATTCATGGGTCTTCCCGCAGACTCATTTTATCAAAGTCTCCAGGGAAGGTCCTGAGAATGTGCTTTTAAAGCAAGCACTCCAAGGGAATCTTTTGCACACTGAAGACTGATAGTCTCTGACAATAGTCTGATAACTACGAAATTTGTATCTTTATAACTTTCCTTAATTCTGAGTTACAAACCACTCTCCGTACTTGTATGCACCATGGGAATCACAAATTCAATCTTTCTCAGACATGCCTCTCACTCAATTGTATACCTTGTCTTCTCACCTACACACTTTCACTAGAATCCATCTGGTGGTTCTGACTTCTTCCTCTCCCTTATGTTTACACCTCCCTTATGTTTACACTTACAACTTGCAAGTGGGCCATGGCTCTTCTTCTGGACTGTGGGCTCACCATTCCATTCTCACTTACACTGGGGTGTGTGCCTTCCCTGAAGAGTCATGCTGTTCTCTTACCAATTCCTGCGTGTTTGGTGAGCCCTTTGCCACTGTGGGGCCAAGTGACATTTCCAAAACTTAAACTGCACCTGTTTATGTCCTGATGAAAATTGCCTACAAGGAAAGAATGGCCTTGGCGTTTGTTTTTGCTGTAGGATCCACCCACCCTTATACTTCACGCTCTCCTACTTCCTTGTATGCACCCATCATGCTAGACCACCTGTGTCAGAATGCCGATCCTATTACATATATAAGACTTGGACCATGCTTCTTCATCTCTTCTCATCCATCAATCCATTTGGATTGAGTTACAAAGAGGAACAAAGTCCACAACTCCATACAAACAAGTAAATAGACAGTTACAGTAGAATAATAGAATATACTAAATGAAAAGGCTACTAACTATTGAGTGTCAGCCAGACATGTATTAAAGAGCTAAGAACACTTTGAGGTAGGTACTGTTATTATTCTCACTTCAAAGAAGAAGAGAACAGAGCTCAGAGAATTCAGGTGATTGGACCAAATTCTCACAGACAGGAATTCTACCACAGGAGGAAGTGGAAAGACCAGGTTTTGCATCCAGGTCTGTCTGATCTTAATCTCATGTTTCTTTCTAAACTATACATATATTATGTCTTCCAGGATGCTATAGGGTCACAGGTGGAAGCTTTTGCCCTCTTCTGTGATAAAACTGCACTTCTCCTTTAAGATTGTACTCAATGTTACCCCATTCATAAAGTGTTTCTGAGCCCCATTGAAGAATCACTTTTCTCTTGGGATTTCAGAGTAGCTTACACTTAGGCTTATATCTTGTGTGTATTTTTTTTCTGCACTTACAGGATGCAGCACTGTATCTTGCAATGTTTTTTCCCCAGTAAACATTTGTCAAATTAACAAAACTTCCAGTCAAATGGGGGAACCAATGGTAGTCTGTATACAGTGTGAAACTCAAATAGCCAAAGAAAAGCCTAACACACAAAAGGACTTGTGGTCTTCTCCTTCCAGGGAAGTCAAATTATTATTTCTCTGACACTCTTCCCTTGCATTCCAGCTTCCATATATCCTATCTGGAATTTAGGTATCCCTCCCAACCCTGGGTCTTCTTTCTGAGAGAGACTCTATTAAACATTGAAATTCACCATTTAGGAAGATGTTCATCAAGTGACTTCTTCTTGCAAAGACATCTAAAGCTGTACATATTTGTCCATTTCCTGTTGATAATAATGTATATGATTTTTATTTTTCAAATCCACAATTTAAATCCAGGTGGGAGGGAATGAGTCAGAAAGAAATACCAATTGCTTTTGGCTGGTGACAGCAGCGTAATCATTTGTATTTTCCCCAACCTGCAAAATGTCAACATATTAGAAAAAAAATGCAGACATTTCACATTTCATTCCTGATGAGGTTCCTTGTTGTTCCCTCACACCCCACCCTCCTCTATCTGAATCATTGACATCTGGCTATTAGCCTAAGCATTTAGAACATAACACTGAGCATTCAGGGTGTGCTGATGTCAGCACACACACAAGAGCTTGTGGTTCAGCATAGACCAAAGTCTTGTCTCTTTCAAGTTTGTGATGAGCTGACAGATTGAAATTAACTTCTGATATTAACTTCTTCAGCTCTTGTCTTTGTGGTAAATACAAAACAGGGAATGCTAAAGAGAACAAAACAAAGATGGCTGCCTTTTTTGGCCTCTTTATCCACAAGTCTTCACTCTGTAAAGCCCAGTTAATCTTCCTTGTAAAACAACATAGTGCCATGTTTTCCACTGTAATTAAAGACAATGGAGGAAAAGTTCTCTTTGAAGGGGAATGAGGTGCCTTCATCAGCCAGCACTGCTGAAAATAGGTTCCTGTTTCACCAACAAGTGTAACACATGCATCCTCTAATTAGATTTCCTTGCTCCTCTTTTAATCACCAAGAACATCATTATCCTTTTGGTTCCTCATTAGGAAGGTCACCTAGTTCATATTCATACTTATAAAACCCATCCAAATTTCAGAACAAAACTGTATCTTCTTAGACTTCAGATACTTCATTGATCTCATTGTGCTATCACCAAGTTCAACTTGCCTGTGGGTTTTTTTTCTTTCTTTTCTTTTTTAATGTGATCACCCTACCATCTGCTATTTTAGTAGAATTACAGAGATACACTGTAATGTTGCTGAAGAACCATGCCATATTTTCATGGCAATCATGGAAAGGAAAAAAAATAACAGTGACACCTTTCAATACCTTTATTACCATTTTAAAGCTTCAAAATCTCTTGCAAGGCAAGATCTCATCAGTAAGCTTAAATATATTTGAGGGGAGCTTTGCGCTGAGTTTGGGTACTTTGATTTTCAAAACCTGCTCCTCCAGAGGGTTATCATCCACCGCTTGAATGCGGCAGCAATGTCTTTCTTCCAGAGCAGCTAGCTAGGCCTGTAGTCTGATTCTAGGTGAAGCCCTCAACCAAATTTGCTTTTTAAAAATCTAATATTTAATATTGAAAAGTTAACCACCCTCTCAAAAGTGGACTTTATTTTATTTATTTGTTTGTTTGTCTATTTCTTTATATCCTTCTCTGCTGAGCTTCACATCTGGCCATAAAATCTTCCCTCTGGCCCAGAGGGCACATGTCAATTGACCTCCATGCCATTTACCATTTCTTGAATTTATCTCTTGTTCATTTATGTGCTCTGTCTCTTCTTTCTATATTCTGAAGACTAAAGAATTTTTGTCTGCATATCTAGCCCCAAGGTATTTTGTAGTTGTCATTGTTGTCATTTATAGTTTGGTTTGTGGCTTTGCATTATCATTAAAGCTTTTATTTTAACAACAGTTAGCATTGAAAGGGTAGAGAAAGGACTGGATCAGGGGAAAGGGCAAAAATCGACGTTCTCACCTCCAATTTATGCCTGAAAAATATTTAATTAAACCTGATATTTGTATTAACCATTCTAATTGAACTGAGTCATTGTTAACCATAAAAATGATTCCTTAAATGTGCCAGTTGCCCAGAGGGAGTTGGGCCTCTAAATACACTTGCTTCCCTAGGAAGCTTTAATCTATGATTTGTAGCCACTTCAGGTCTTTTAAGGAGAGACCAGGTCACTTGCTTGCTCACCATAGCCAAATTTGCTTTCAGCTGGTGTTTGACAGTTATCCTTGACAACCTAGGATTCCACAAGGTCTCTTTATTTGAAGCAGGATCCCCATAAAAGATCCTATTTTAAGGATCAGCTGTTACTGTCCTGGTTTTAATTCACCTCATATTTATTCATCCTTTACTTCAGTGATCTTATACTTCATCTTTATTTTTTTTTTAGAGTACGTAATTTGTTTATTTAAATTCAAGTAGTTAACATACATTGTAATATTGGTTTCAGGAGTAGAACCCAGTGATTCATCACTTACATATAATACCCAGTGCTCATCCCAACAAGTGCCCTCCTTAGTATACATCACTCATTTATCCCATCCCCCAACGCAATATCTCTCCAGCAAGGCTCAGTTTGTTCTCTGTATTTTAGAGTCTCTTATGGTTTGTCTCTCTCTCTGCTTTAATCTGATTTTTCCTTCCCTTCCCTATGTTCATCTGTTTTGTTTCTTAAACTCCACATAGAAGTGAAATCATATAATATTTTTCTTTCTCTGACTTATTTCGCTCAGCATAATACACCCTAGTTTCATCTACATTGTTACAAATGACAAGATTTAATTTTTTGATAGCTGAGTAATATTCCATATATATTATATTCCATATATATTATATTCCATATGTATACATATATGTATATGTATGTATATGTATAATATATATATATACACAAAACCACTCTTCTCCATTCTATACATTAAAAAAAAATGTTTTAGAGACGTTGATTTTCTTGTCCAAAGTCATCCTGCTAGTGAGTACCAGCGTCAGAATTCAAATTCAGTTCTCTCTGACTATTGAATTAAATTCTCTTAATACTCCAACAGGAAGGGTATTATTGAGATGAAAGCAATTTTGGTTATTTGTTCCAAATGACTTTCTACTCAGAATCCGGAGGATTTAAAAATTTTCCTTCCTTCCTTCGTTCCTTCCTTCTTTCCTTTTTTCCCCTTCCTTCTTTCTTTCCCTTTTTCAATTGTTTGTTGACTGATTTAGACTGGGAGAAAGGATATTCCAGGTCCTATTAAAGTATAAGCTTTGTCAAAGCACAGACTGTGTCTGCCTTTCTCTCTGAAAACAGAGACTGGCTCACATCAGCCTCCAACCAATACTTGCTGAGTGAATGGCCGTGGCTTTCTGAAGCTAGTGTGGGGTCCCTTACTCTTGCAAGGCTGATCCTTTGCCTTTGGACCATGCATGGAACTTGGCTTTGGACTTCTCCTATCATTCTGCTCTATGTCCCATATCTTTCCATGGTCCTCATGGTCAATGGCCTCTCTCAGCAACAAACCCCCAACTCAGGATCTCACCTCCTCTCTTTGTCACCAGCAAAACCACATATCAGGTTTAACATACTTGGAAAAAATTGAAATGAGCCAATATTAGCCTCAACTAAGGAGTGGAAGGTAGCAGGTGTGGAGGCACCATAGTGGTGGTTACCATGATCACATGACTGGCTTGTACCAGGCACTATGCTAACCAGTCTGACTTTTTAATTATTCTGTAAATTCAGTATTATTACCTCTATTTTCAATAAGAAAAGTTAAAACTACCTTGTCTGAGATCACATAGCTGGCATGCCACAGAGTCAGGATTTAAACCCAAATTGGTCTGATTCCAAAGTTTCCAGGATTGGTTGCACTTTTATAGTGGTCATTGCCTTTATCCCAAAGGATATTTAGGACTGCAAAGATGAGACAGCAAAGCCAAGGGGTACAGATGCATCTAAATCCTTTCTTAAATTTCATAGAAGATTTCTATTTTACCTGTGCATCCAGGGATTCTGTTCCTTAGACATTTGGTCCCATCTTTCTTTCAAACCTTTGTCCTTTATCCAAATGTATTTCAGGGTTAGTTTTTTGTAGTAGAACACATAATTGAAAATCTACCTCATGTTTCCAAATTCTGAATTCTAAGTTTGAGATAAGAACTAACTTTCTCCCTATTTCCACCAAGAAGAGGGGGGGAGGAGGATGAAGAGGAGGAGAAAGAGGAGGAGGAAGTGAAAAGGAGGAGGAGGAAGTGGAGGAGGAGGAAGAGGAGGAGGGGAGGAGCAGGAAAGCACCATTTGAATTCCTGACCATGTTTATTGAAATTAATACTAGTATTACTTTGGATGCCAAGTATTTGGAGAAGTCCATGTAGCTGTTGTTACCTGAAAAAACCAAGTATAGGAAAACCATAGCCAGCTTGACATCTGAAGATGTGTGTTCAAGCTTTAGTACTACCACTGCTAGGCTCAGGTGAACTTTTCCTCCAGTAGCATGCCCTTCCCTTAACAGATTCACTGAGCTAACATTTGCAAAAGCCTCCTACCAGCCTAAGGGACCAAACATAAGTCCTGAGTGATCATGGAATCACACCAATTAGCTAAACAGTGGCAATCTATATTAAAGCACAAATTAAATCTATATTAAAGCACAAATCACTAATCAGGTGAGTGGCCTCTGCAAGAGGAAACCCTAAGGGAGACACCCAAACCAAATACTTTCTTCATTAATAGTAAAATGAGGGTTACTGTAATGATGATGTTAAAAAAGAAAACAGCTCATAGCTGATGGCTTTTATTTCACATTCCTCGAACCTAGAGAGTGGTACACAGATGTGAGCCTCTGTTCCTGCTCTGAACAAGGTACAAGCGCCCTCCTATATGTCCCTCTACTGACATTTGGTCCAGCTACCAAAACTTTTTTTTTTTTTAATTTTTTTAACGTTTATTTATTTTTGAGACAGAGAGAGACAAAGCATGAATGGGGGAGGGTCACAGAGAGAGGGAGACACAGAATCTGAAACAGGCTCCAGGCTCTGAGCTGTCAGCACAGAGCCCGACACGGGGCTCGAACCCACGGACCTTGGGATCATGACCTGAGCCAAAGTCGGACGCTTAACCTACCAAGCCACCCAGGGGCCCCTAACTACCAAATCTTAAATGTGTGCAGGATCCATGAGGAAAGAGATGCTAATTTTAATCTCCATTATAGTGGATTAGATTAACTCATTGGCCAGACTAGCTCAGCCACTCCTCATAGATTGATTGGCCAAAGGCAGTTTGGCGTTAAATTACCATATTGTCTGATATATAAAGCAAGGCTTATCACACCTGCTGAAGAGTAAAGCTCCTTGGAGCTGCATAGAAAATGTGGCCACAGAAAAGGAAGCCCTGGGGTCCAGGAATGCTTGGTGCCCTCTTGCTGTTTTAGGAGATGACATGCTGACGTGCAAAAAGCCACAGTAGTGATGGTTTTGTACCAACTGGAAAGGGCCATCTGGTTGCTCACCAGCTGCCCCTTCTAGTACCAGATGTAAATTTTCCATTCATACAATTACTCAAAATGCTAATAGGAGAAGAGCTTTAAAGGTCTCTGACCCCAACCTTCTCTACTTTTTTAGATGGTAGAACGAAGGCCAGAGAGGGGATGCCGGTCAGCTAGGGAGCAGCGAGTCATACAGAGAAATTAGGTCCTCAGATTCCTCACCAGTTGTACTTACCAATTCATGTGGCTGTGGTCCTCAGAAAACATGCACAAAGGGTCATTTTCCACAGAAAGCAAGTCGAGTGGAAACAATCAAGGGTACAGGCTCTACAGAAAGAGTGACTCAATTCTAATCCAGCTTTATGTGTATAAGTTGTGTGACCATAGTGAGGTACTTAACTGTTCTGTTCTTTAGTTTCTCCATTTATAAAATGGACATGCCAGTAGTCCATAACTCATAGCCTTTTGTGAAGATTAAATGAGTTAATATGTGTGTAGCATTTAGAATCCTGCTTGCAACTTAGAGAACACAATGCAAATGCTTGTTACCATCATCATCCTAAGCAAGCTGAGCAGTCTCTATGTCTGCTAAGTCACACTCACAGTTTGGCTTCCACTCTACGGAACACTCAACTGAAGTTTAACTGTGGCTATAAACCCTCTGCCTGATCAGTAATGAACATCTTATTGCAACTGCCACACACCACCAGAAACATTCATTTCTCTTTATGATTCTGCCTCCTTCTCTCTCTGTACCTCACCCTTCATGCTTTGTCTTCCTCATATATTGTTTTTCTTTTCTGCTTTGTTTTAGCTATATCCCACCTTGTGCTGGTAGCATGGCATCTACAGAAATGCTTAAGTCCACTGGTAGAACTTGGAATAAAGTGATTCCTACACTAAAGATCTCTGTCTCTTTAGTGTGGAGCTCATTAATCTTTCAATTGTTTCTTAAGTTAATATCAGCATCATGAATTAGACAAAGATACACACAGACACATAGTTTAATGCATGTCTTCTCCATATATAACGTTATTATTATAATAATTATTATATTAAATATATACATAACATATAAATAAACATATAAATAACATTATAAATATTATAAAATATATTTGATAGATACTCTTAAGGAGACATATATATCTTACAAATCTATATTGCTCATTTTCTTATAAACTCATTTAAAAAATGTAAGTCTTTCATTTTTTGAAGAACACAATATACAGAATTGCTTTGGGCTCCATCTTGGGCATTTTTCAACTCCGTACATTCTGTAGGCCACTATGGCTCCTTAGGATATATGTCTTGACTGATGGAGCCTCCAGAGTCAGGCTACTTTTCATAAATATGTATGGAGCCCTCCTGGAGATGATAGCACTGGGCTTGTGACTGGATCCTGCCCTTTTTTGTGAATGCTCTATAAAAAAAGTGCACAGCAATATGAACCAGACTCTCAAGCTAGCAAGTAAATGTGAATTTTTAGTCAATAGGAGAATTGTGTACATTGTAAATCAGAGGAAGGAAATATATCCATGTGAAAATCTGTGGACTGGGAACAGTTACATGCTCATTGCTAAAGTGAGGGGCCTGTACTTCCCAAAGCAAAAGGTTAGCATCAGTCCCTTCCTAGGCAAGGCAGGGATCCACACCATCATGCTGTCTTGAGACTCTGTACCAACTGTGCTTCTTAAAGTAATCATGTCTATTTCCAATAAGCCAATTTGCTTCTAAAAGGATCAGGGAAGTCCTGTCTTGAGAAGGTAAAAAAAAAAAGCCATGCTTGTCTTGTCTGCAGCTCCCTTTCTTTGCCACTGGCTCTACAGAAATGACTCTTGATGGCTTCTCACCCCTGTCTTATACTCGATTCCATGTTCCCTGGAATCCTCTCTGCCTGCAAGCTACTGGTGTCTTGCTTATGACTGCAGTTTCTTATGCTTTGCAAATAAAGGTGATGGAGGAATACAAAGGTGAATTAGATGCTGATCCATGTGCCCTGGGTCCTTGAAACAGACTAGGACAATCCCATTTCATGTGGTTTGTTTTCTCAAAGGTGGCAGATTAAGTGAAAGGACCAACACTTGTGACTCAATGGTCTTGTCTTACAGTGGAGCATGGATGACTCACTAGGGGCATTTAAAAGAGCCAAAGAGGCCAGAAGAAAGGGCAAAGGGAGAACTCTATCAGGTCACACCATTAGGTGGCAATGTGGACAGAATACAGAGTCTTTGTGGCCTTTGGAGAGGCACTGCTACTGCTGGGATAAACCCAATCATAGTCTCTAAAACTCTAGAGTGTAACAATCCATTCTTCCTCAGCTACCTCAGGAGGAGCTTCCACAATACCTAAGTTATACAGGATAAAAAGTTGGTCACACCAACACATAGACTCCTGTTGCTCACAAAATGTTCCCATTCCTGTCTCCTCCTTTCCTCTACCTGCTTCTCTCCACTGTGGACCATCTCCCTCCCCTGTTTTGCTGCTCCCATCCCTGTCTGTTCTGGACACCTTTTCCATAGTTAGAGGTGCTGCTTATGGAGCAGCAGTCAAATCCTGCCATGCCACTTAGCTCTTTCTGCTATTCTCACTTTTCAGCCAATAGGCCTAATGACTGCCATTGCCTCTCTCTATCCCTTTTATTTTTTAAACCCCAGTCTTTGAAAGCAGGCTGTAGTGGTGGGTATGTGAGTGATTTGCCCCTTTGAGTTTCTAAATATTCCCAGTGGGTGCTTTCCATTTTTCCAGATTTCGAGGGATCAATGGTGGGAGGTGGGAGATGGGGGAATGCTCACAGAGAAGCATGTTTGTATATCTGCTTTACAGGGAATAAGTATGGTATCCTTTGAGTGTATGCTAATGGGTCTGTCTCTCTTTCCCCTACACAGGGCCTGGAGCAGTCATTGATGGTGTAAACTCGGCCTCTAGAGCACTGGCTTGTCTCTGGCTATCAGGGACCCTCTTTGCCCACTTCCTCATCAAGTTTTGATAAGAAATCATAGGTCCTCTGAGCAACGCCTGCTTCTCCATATCACAGACTTTAATCTACACTGCGGAGGGCAAACAAGTTTGGGCTTCTTTTTGTTTGTTTCTGTTCTTCTTGTTTTTTTGGGGGGAGGGTTGGTTTATTTGAGTTTTTCTCCAGTTTGAATGAGTGGGGTTGGGGGGATGGGTGGGCTGGATTCTACCATGTTTAGGGTAATCATTCATTGGTGTGTCCAAAAATGGAATCTATCCCTGCTACCTGGGCCCTTTCCTTTCCTCTGCTCCTCTCCCCATCATCATCACTATGAACCTCTCCTCCCCTAACACACCAAACCATAAGCTCCATTTGGGCAAAAAACGTGCCTCATGATAAACACCCTGAAGACACAACTTGACTTACAATGTAGTGCACAGCAAGAGTTATATCCAAGTGTCCTATTATCTGTGTCTTTTAAGCTTTGGGCCATTTTCTTTATTATAATGTACATATCCCTCCCTCCATGTTTACTATTATCTAATTACATTGGGGTTCACATCCTTTCTTTCTGGGAAGGTCTGAATACACCCATATCCATATATGTGTATATATACACATATATGGATATTCTTGTCACCTTCTCTAACCACTCTGTCCTATTCACTTGCTCTATCACTATGTGGGTTAGAGGTTTGGGGCTATTCACACAACCTAAAAGTAAAAGTTTAGAAGTCACTTGACCAAAAAGAGGGGAAGCATTTTGACGACAGTACTTCTTTTTTAAAACTGCTAACTCATAAAACAAAATGATCTATGGATGACTGATTATTTAGGGCTTATCAAGCTATCACAGGAAACATATGGTTATCCATCTACTTGACTGTGTGACTTATCTCTCCCTCCAATTATCTACCCACCCATCTTTCTCTGTAGCAATCTATTTACTCTATTTATCAATCTATCAATGTAATTATCCAACACTTCTCTATATTTCTTCCCTACTACTCACTATCAATTCATCACCATATTAATTTCTAATCATATTGTGTCTATTTCACTATATTCATTTCTCCTCTACCTTCAGCAGACACTGGCATCTTCAAAATTACCTATCAACTTTCCTATGAAAGCCAATGGTCTCACAGGCTAACAGCATAGAAAAGCAATATGTCGTGGACTCTTTGGAAGGTGATATCCCATCCACCTTCCAAAGTAGATGCCATTAACAGATGGACCAAAGTAGCAATCTAAGGATCAGTCCCTCACCATTCCTGGAGTACTGTGTTTCCAAAAGCATCTTCTTGGGAAGCAGATCAGCCCTGGAAAGGCCTTGATCAGTGCCATGTTTTGTTTTGTTGTTGTTTTTTTTTTTCCTTTCATATTTGAAGGATCAAGATGCCAAACTTCATGTTTCCCTCGGCCTTCCAAGAAAGTGTGTGTCAGAAACCTATGGGATTTACTCCATGGCTGGCTTTTCTTAATAGCAAGAACAGAAGGGAGGAAACACATATCTATCTCTGCAGTGAAGAGAGAAGTCTACCTGTCTGAGTGCAATGAATTCAGCTATTGTCTCCTCCCTCTTCCAGTTTTGGTTTAATCTGTTTGAAAACTATCCAGTAAAAAGCTGATGAAAACCAATTACATGGCGGGTGTGTTGACAACTCTGGTATTTGTTTCAGGAAGCTCTTCTGAGCTGAGGGCACTTGAGCAACTGACTTAATTTCCAAGCACTTGATTAACACAACACTGCAAACAGGAGGGGAAAGTGTAAGTGACACACAATTTCCTCTGATACAGGCTGCTTCTCCAGTGGCTTTGGGGAAGAATGTCCTCAGTTTTCCATTTTCACAGCAGATCCAGCAGACAAACAAGAGCTAACCTGACGTTTATGCATCATTTCCTGAGACAAGAAAGATTCAGCCAACAAGGGTGCCTATAATCCAAAAGAATGGCATTGAAAACCATGTAAGCTTATGCCTCTCTTTACTCGTCCTGCAAGGACTGACCTTCTGAGATGATGAGAAAGGAAAGAAGCATCAACAGTGACTATCTCACAGACCTGTTCTGCCTCAGTGGGAAGCTTTCAGGTCCACACTCTAAAAAAATAATAAATATGAGCTTTATAGAGCTCCATTCCCTTAATGCTTAATTGATCTTCTGCCTCCAATATAAATGGCCTCTTTGTTTTGTCCATAGTGGCACATGAACATGACATACACAGTGGGGTAATATATACTTAGATATGTATGACATACATAGATACCTACATGTATACAAAGGTAGGTAGTCTTGGCATACAAAATGCTAGGCACTTTTGTAAGAGTTGGAGATGGTGTGAGTAAAATTAATATTACATTTGACAGCTATAAACAGACATCTGCATTTCCTAGTGAGCTGCCAGGAGCCAGATTCTGGGAATATAAATGATGTGCCAAAAGCAGTGTATTGATTCCAAGTTCCAGGGACAATCATGAGCAGACACAAAGTCAGAATTAAAGGTCGGACATCAGTGTTTCAGATCTGTCATCGCATTCTGCACCTGGAGTCAGGTTGGTGTCAGACATTGTATGGGGATTAAATTCATCATTTGAGTGTTATACTGATAATAAATGTTACTTTGGAGTAAAATAAATGTGGAGGCTCTGGGGAGTAACACAGTGCTTGCTGTCTTGGAGAACACAGTGCTTGAAGTGGACAAGCTATACATGTTCTTCATGTCAAGGTTGTTCTAGAGGAAGGGACCCATCTTCCTCTGACCAGAAAGATCACCAGAACCTTTTGAACATGATGAGGCTGGGTCTCAGAGTCACTATGGAATTCTATGCTGCCCTCTTCCACTGGATACCAGGAAGCACCTCTGGTGTTTGCCTATTCCAACCATGTTTTAGAGGGAAAAAAAAATCCTACAGTCAATACTCATCTGTCTGGGATAAAGAAAATCAAGTAAATAAGTAAATAAACCAAGTGAATAAATGAAGAAAACTGGGCACTAGGAAAGAAAATGGCTCTTCTTCACTATAGACATACTCCAGCTTCTGTGTTGTTTGGGTTACTTTTGTGGGGATGGCTCCATCAAACAGGAGCTGTTACCCAACATTTGAAGAGTATAGAACATTAAATGCTACTAAGGACAATATCCACACTCACACATGCTTTTTCAGCTTCCAATATGGAGGGTAGATGGATAATGCCTGTTGTATAGATTTTTTTTAAGGTGCCAGTGCCAAGAATGGGGTAGGGGTAAAGAAGGAAGGTAAACGAAACTCTGAGCAACCTATAACTCTCCATGGGTTTTTCACATGGGAAGGAAACCAAATAAGACTTATCATCAGATTAGGTGTGACAAATTCAGCAATGTACTTACTCTGAAACCTTCCCCCTTCCTAAAACACAGTTAATATGTATTGCCACCAAAGTAATGCCAATGAATGAGCTAGTGTTAAGGCTCTGGTCAAGCTTGTTTTTCAGTAGTTTATTGTCAAGTGCCTGATACAGTCATCTGCAAGTCTAAGCAAATGTGTTTAGTTTTTTTTTTTTTTTCATTCTTGTTTTAACTGGGGGAGAGGGGACATTTAGGTGAGCAGTGGTCAAAACATGCACATATGTTATGCAGGGAGCATTGTGCACGGCTGTTCTACTGCAATTGTGCTAGCTGAAATGGAAGGAAAGTTAAGGCTTTCTATGAAAAATAGGCCTTGGTCTTTGTCCCCTGAAACCTATGTCTCATACTAGATGATACATTCCACAGGTTGGGCAGTTTTTCTCAAAACCTGGGTGGGAAGTGTGCTCCACTGGGTGGAAGTGGACTCCAGAAACTCCACAACCAAGGCTAAATTTAAGGGCCTGTTTCTGCATGGATCCAGTAAACTTGATCTCAACATGGAGATGTTAACAAGTTCTCCTTATTTTGGAAGAACTCTTATGTGAAAAGAGCAGAGAAACTCCAAGTGGGCAGTCAACATCAAAGAAAGCTTATCATTGCCATCGCGTCCAGAAATGGAATGCTCTAGTTTTGGTTGGTGCTTCCAATGCCAAAAGGAATGTTCTTTCCTCTGTAGTTGTGTATGGATGTCATCAGAGCCATGGGGAGAAAGAGGGTAGGAGTGGCTCAAGATAAGATGGATTATGGGGGGAGGTTATCTTTTCCAATTTGACCCTGAGTCCTCACCAGGAACTAGCCCACTTTCCCTTCCCACCTACCCACCCCCCCCACCGCAAACAAACAAACAAACAAAAGCTTATTTAAAGTAAAGTTTAATATATTTGAAATTAGGGAAAGGAGCATAAAATTCTTCTTGTTGGCAAATTTACTTTTTTGTCCTTTTCTCCAAGAGCGAGGATGTTTTGGTTTTGTTTCACCCAAGTTATATTCCTAGAAACTTACACCCAATTGCCTCTTCTACCATCCAGAACTTCCCTTTTGGTTTTAAGACAAATAAGTTTGAGCAGTTGCAGTAAAACTTCACAGGTGTGTAACTAGGAAAGTAACATTTTCAAAAGATACCATATGATGAGGACTCCTAATGATCACTAAAAGCAAACAAATAAAAATGCCACTCTCATTTCCCTCATTTCTTACTTAAAAGAAGAGAAGTAAATGAAAGGAAGAAGAAACAGATTTGCAATTAAAAGATAGGGCAGAATGACAGAGCTGAACCAGTGCAATTGAGCCTTCAGGTGCAGGAGCCTCAGAGTCCAAGGGGATATGGAGTGGACTTAATTAGGTGCCATTGTCTTCATCCTAAAAGTAAGCAGCTAAGCCTCATTTCCAATATTTTAAAGAGATTTCTTTTTGTTTCTTTCAATGGTGCCCTTTTAAAGGCATACAATTGTTCCATGCCACTGAGTGGAGAAAGAAAGATTGTGAACCCTCTACTATCCTTCTAGGGCCGCATTCTACATTATTGGCAGATTTATAAGGATATCAATAATAGCAATGATAAGTAATAACAGCTGCCCTTGTGTTAGTTAAAGGGAGCATTTTTAATCATTCAAAAATTTTTGTGACCTGTAAAGTGCAGTTGTGAGGAATGTGTGGGTGTACGAAAATGTATCTGTCAAGTTCAGAGTCCTTTAGATTAAAAAATATATATATATATGACTTATCAATGGTGCCGTTATAGCTGTGTCAGACAATGGGTGTGCCCATTCTCACAATTATCCTTAAAACAAATCTATGTTTAAATGCTTTAAAAATTATCACATGATACAAGAGTATAACTTCTAGAGTTCTTTTTCTTTTATTTTCTTTCTTATTTTTTCCGTCAAAAATCAATGAAGACTTGATTTCTGTCAATAATTGTATTAAGGGTGAATATACTACCTGAATTTTGTGCATGTTACATTGTAGTTGTAACCTTTTCTAATTCAGGATGAATACGAGATGGTTGTGATTGTGCAGTGTATCAATAAAGTTCAAAGAAATTTGTAACATTTGGGGGGTTGTTTATTAGGACATCTTGTTAAGTATCCAGGAATGGAGAAAAACAGGCTATGCTTTTCCCATATGCTTCTCCCATATGTGTGCTTTAAGCTTTGGGGAGTAGATGCAATCAGAAAATTGAGTAGCCTATTTCTCTGTCTCTCTCTCTCTGTCTCCCTGTCTCTCTCTCTCTCTCTCTCTCTCTCTCTCTCTCTCCCACACACACACACACACACACACACACACACAGAGTAGAAGGAAGTCTAGGCACTTTGCATATTATACCTATATATTTGAATATCTATGCCATTTACAAATAATAGAAAATGTAGCTGCAGCCTCAAAGTCTAAATTATGTCTTGACCTAATCTAAAATGAAATCAATAGAGAAGTTGCAACAAAAAAAATGACACTCCTTAACAGTTCCTGTGACTTGATTCCACTGAATCATAACCGCTTTGACAAGAGTACATATGTAGAAAATATGGTGGCTATGATGTGCATTTATTCTTAAGAGTGCATGTAATTGGATTGATTGTTTCTCTATCTTAGGTTTTTACTATAGTATACATATGGGAAATAGCATAAGAAAGGGATCGGGAGAAGAAGCTCCCTTTTTCTGATTGTCTTTTCTAAAACATCGTTCTCGTTCAACAAAACTCCAACACCTCTATCTTCATCACTTGTCCATCTGCTTTTCTGAAGGGATGGCTATTAACCTCTTTCTTACAACTCAGCTTCTCATCAATCATTTATACATCAGCTAACCCTTCCTAATTCTGCCATTAACTATGTGATCTTGGACTGGACACTTGACCCTCCTTTTCTTTGACTCCTCATCTGCACCACTTTTGAATTGATTCTTGTTGGTATGTTCTATTTCAAAATTTTTAGGACAGTTTTTATTTCTCATTCAGCTATTGGATTTCTCAAGACTACCCCCACATGAAGCCTAGAGCCAATGTCTAACTATGGTTTTGAATACAGCAGAAAGTGTGTTAAAATTCTCCAGTTGGCTTTACATCTTAGCTAGCTCCTCTGGCTATGACCCTGAGCTAGATTTATGAGGCTTATTTCTTATTGGGTTCATAGGTAAACAATGGGTCATTCCTAACCTATTAAAACTTAGTCTCACCCAGGATGCCTGGGTGGCTCAGATTAAACATCCGACTTCAGCTCAGGTCATTATCTCACAGTTCTTAAGTTTGAGCCCCACATTGGGCTCTCTGCTGACAGCTAAGAGCCTGGAGCCTGCTTCAGATTCTGTTTTCCCTCTCTATCTGCCCCTCCCCACTCAAGCGCATCCTCTCTCTCTCTCTCTCTCTCTCTCTCTGTCTCTCTCTCTCTAAAATAAATCTTAAAAAAATTAGTCATCCCAACAGAAGATGGAGCACAGATAGCTTGATAAACTAGGCCCTGTTCTTTGTAAATTAAAATACCAAGAATATGGTGGTACCAATGATTGAGAGTTTCCAATTTCCTCGGACTCATTGTAAAATTATGACTTGTCAAGGTAACAAATTCCAGTCCCCCTTACCATCATAATACCTTTAGTGCTACCCTTTCCCTTCTCCTCTTTCTTCCTCCTTTTAATCATCCTCTTCCCATCCACACCTGACCATCTCCTGCTTCTGTTCATACCACAGCATTTACCCATCTATTGGCTCTCCTGCTGAGGCATAGACATTCATTGGTCTTTCATTCCATCTGGCCACTCAGTTCCATCAGTCTTCTATGTACCAATTTATTCTTCCATTAGCAAACCATTCATCTCTTTATTCATATATTATCTCCCCATTTATCTAACTCCTATTCTATCTATATACTCACGAAACTCCCTAATATTACTATTCTCATTTATTTATTTAAACCATGTATATTTCCCTTACCTGTCAATCCATCCACCAAGATTTCTCCAACTAGCCTTTGGCAGACATACCTATTTACCAAGCCACTTCAAGGTAATGAAAATCTTTGCTGCTATCTATTCATTCTGCAAGGGAGCCTCTATCTAGTTATTCTTAAGCTCGGCAGCTAAATTATTGGATACATTTTTGTTATCTTCACCCAAAATACACCCTATTAAAAACATATCTACAGAGAAGGGCTTTAGTAAATATATTAAGGGCATACTTTGTTCCTATCAGGATATTTTACAGTAAGAAAAAAGATGGAGAATCGGGAGCTGAGTGGAAACACCCAGATGAGTAGACATCGATGTTGAATTTTCTAACACTGGGAATGCAGTCTTGCAATGAACATAACAAATGGCTGAAGACAGGAGAGATCTCAACTGGCAATTCTGCCTTCTTTTTTGTTTTTCTGTTAAATAATTTTGATGAAAATGGTGGGGGGTGGCATTAATTGGTACCAAATCTTATCAGCTTTAGAAAACAAAAGTTTCAAACTAAAAATGATGCTACTTTCATGGAACATGTTCATTTGATCAGTAGGAAATCTTTTTTTTTTCTTAATTTTTTTCCATTTATTCATTTGTTCATGCATTGCATTTAGTGAAGAACTCCCTTTAAAGAGCTCACATCTAAGATATGGAAACAGCTATATGAAGAGAAAATTACAGTATAATATTGCAAGAATTATAATACAGATATGAGAAAATGAGTATAGCAGAAGCAAATATTGGGAAGTGATTAGGAAGCTACTTTTATCCCCCAAGGATGAAAAGCTGAGAGGTAGAGAGCTCCTATAGGCAGTGGATGTGGTGAACAGATCTATTAATACAAAAATAAATGGGGTACCAGGGCCAGGGCACATTCAGTGTTCAAGATTTTATTGATAGAGTGAATGATATCAGTTGGATAAATTAATATCATGAAAGGCATTCAACTATAAACGTCCAAAAGGCCACACGACCCAATTGGTGAGAAAGTTAACAAAATTTCCCAGAGAGGGAGACGAACCACCTAAAATGTCAATTCTGGTTAGAATATAAAGTTTTGTTCCCACATGGGATTATTGAGCATATTGTCTTCCATTGGATCTCAAAGCTCCACGATACTTTCTGGTGGGGACAAGAGGAAACAACAACTGTGAGTACGAGCATAGCAGAAACTTGAAGGGTGACAGGCAAAGATAGTGTGAACTTGCTGAATAGTTTCCTCTAAACTGAGTTCCTCAGGACAAGACTTTCCTAGAACTCTAGGATTTAGGATGGAATACCTGTCTCATTTGCATCTAAGTGTTCCACAGCAGCTCTTATTTCAAAAGTAAGAATAATTTACAGTTTTTATCTCTTCACTATTTGCTATATCCTGTGAGACGTATTTTCTTTTATTTAGTTTATATGCTCAAACCATGTATTTTCTCTTCAGAGACATAATGTGTTGTAGTTTGGGGGAACTTCTTTTACACTCTGACATCACAATTTACAAGGTATGTGGCCTTGGACTAATTTCTTATCCTCTCTGGGCTTCAGACTTATCTTTATTAAGATGGTGGTCATCATATCTACCTCAGAAGACTGACTGGGACATTATTGGGTGTGAGTAGGTAAGGATGTTCAAGAAATTACATAGTAGATATTAGTTGCAAAATAAATAATCCCCTTTTCTTCCTATTCTTCCCTCAGGCTTCCTTCAATGCCCTCACTTCCCTGAGCTCTTTATAAAATATAATTTCAACTGTGTTTGCTTCTTTCAAAAAATGTAAATTATATTTATATGTTAGTTTTTAATTTTTTTAACATTTTATTTTATTTTTTGAGAGAAAGAGACAAGAGTGTGAGCATGGGAAAGGTAGAGAGAGAGGGAGACACAGAATCCAAAGCAGGCTCCAGGCTCTGAGCTATAAGCAGAGAGCCCAATGTGGAGCTCAAACCCATGGACATGAGATCATGACCTGAGCTGAAGTCCGATGCTCAACCACCCAGGTAGCCCTATGTATTACTTTTTTATTGAAGTTTAAAAAGGGGAAACAAACTCTCTGAGTCCTAGATCACGCAAGGATGTAAACCTAGAAAGTGGAAAGATTTTTGGTAGAATCCCATGGGAATTTTGAAAAAAAAATAGAGAAAAACTTAAATTCCAATCTAATAAATATGTATTGGAAAGCTAATATATGGCAAGTACAAAGGATGCATGTAGGAGAGACAGAGTGTCTATTTTCAAGAAGGTCTAGGTCCAGTGGAGGATTTAAAACTATAGCACAACATAGTAGGTGTTGTTCAAGGCTAGAGGTGCCCAGCAGAGAGCTCATAACCAGACACTAGGGCTACACATGCACTTTCAGAAATGATTTATGAAGGAATAGAAGAAAAGCTAAGAAAAGGGAGGGAAAGGGAACAAGTGAGTCATACAGAGGCTCATCCTTCCTTGATGAACCAGTGCAGGCATGAGAAACATAGCAAAGTCAAGAAAATGCAAGTGCAGATTATCTCAAGACAGTTGAGGGCAAAGGTTAAATGGCAGGAAACAAGGTAGAATGAATATGTAAGGGTGATATTCTTAATAAATTTACAAGAAATAATTAGATATTGGGATTTGTCCTAAAAAAGAGAAAGAGGAGACAGAAGGATTTCCTCAGAAGAATGACTGAATTGGGTGGCAATTTGGAAAGCTTGCCATGACAGAAGGGTCAATTCATGTTTGTTGGTCACACTGGCAAGGAAGACACAAGTTAGAGGCAACTGAAATAATTTAGGTGAGAAATAATGAAGAGTAAGAAGAAGCAGGCAAGTTGGGATGATTTTTAGGGGATGAATCAGAGGGACTAGATACATAGGGTGATGGGGAATGTGAAATATGGGGAATATTCCAGGTTTCCAACTTAGCCAATTAGGTGGAAGATAATACCATTCTATGATGCTAAAACTTAGGAGCGGGATGTTCTAACCAGTTTTTGATACATCCATTTTCAAGCACCTTTAGACCCTCCAGGTGGAGAGGTTTAAGCTCTCTCAGCGTTTTCCTGAGCCATCTAATTATATCCATCATCATCAACAAGGGATGCTTGATTTCCTTCCTGTGCCTTCCACTTTAATTCCATAGGAACTCTAGCTCCTTGGATAATCTGCAACTCATTCTGATCCTCCATTTTCTCTGTATCCTGATTTTGTTTTACAAAGGTACTGTTTTTGTTTGTTGCTTGTTGTGATGGAAGGGTAGAGACTGGTTCTCTGATTAGGCAGCCAGGAAGTAACAGATGATTTAAGCAAGGAAGGGGGGAAATGGCACAGCTGTCCCCCTACCCAGATGGGATTTGGCACTTGTCAAGTCTGTTGCAAAGGGCCAAACCACTATTCACTGGAAAACGAGAGAATGTTTGAATGTGTTTTATTACAATTCATCTGTTATGTTACAGTGAGGCAAGTCCTCTTTGTGTTATCATATTATCTGATGCTCAGTTGCTTGCAAACACATTTCAGAAAGGTTCTTAAGCTTTCAAACCTCATCAGAGAGCCACTGTCAAGAGGAATACATTCTATTTGAATGACTTGAGGATATAGATATAATTCTACCTCTGTTCAATTTTTTCCCCAATGATCCCAGAGAGGCCCTCTAAGTCTGGGAAGGCTGCACCTCAACAAAAAGCCATTGGTGTCTGGCTGCATCTCACAGCAGCATGATTCTGCAGGTGGGTCTATCAGTATATGACAACACAGAGCCGTGTGAGTTTGCACCCATCTGTACATGCTGCTCTGAGGTGAGGCAGCAGATCTGCAAGCAAAGAAGAACTTAGTTTAAATCCTAATTCTCCCATAGACTAGTCGTGTGCCTATGGGTTTATAGCACAACTTTTGCAGGCTTGGTTTTACTCATCCGCAAAGTAACATTAGTAACTATGCCATGACACTGCTGTGAGAGGTGTATGATAGAGTACAGTGGGGAAGTACCTGGCAAGTTCCTGGCCTGTAGGTGCTTGACACAGAGAAGTCGCTGATAAGTGAATTCTCTTCATTCACCCTCTGCTCTGTCTTACCACACTTACCACATATGATGGCCAGAAGGCATAGTGTAAGGGATGGTTCTGTTTAAATATCATTCTCTGATTTTGTTGTTGTTGTTGTTGTTGTTGTTGTTGTTAAGATCACATGAAATAAAACTTGTAGAGTGCCTAGAAAATCATCTAGCTCCTTAGTGTTAAATAGTAGACATTTTCTTCTCCCCTTTCTCCTGTGCCTCCATGCCATCACTAGAGTGTCAACAATCCAACTACAAATGCACAGAGGATGTCTCTTAACTCCCTGATGCCTGGACCCTGTGGGGTGTGGGGTACTTTCCGGGTTCGTTTTTCCTGAGGAAGAAGGCAGGCTGGCACTACCCTAGGAGCCTACTCCTGTGCTCTTGGCACCGTTCCCTGTTCCATGGCTTTGCAAGGATGGTTGCTCTGGTTACAAGACCAGATTACTTCAGTTTCTGTCTCTTCATGGGTAAAGGTCTCAGGGGAATCCGCTTATTAGAGAAACCGTTGCTGTGTGGTTAAGTCAGTGAGGACAGTAAAGAGACTCATCGGAGGTTCTCACATACAAAGGCACCAGTTCTCTTGATGAAGCCAGGGTTCCAGTCTCAGTACTGCAGCAGGCAGCTTAGACACCCCCATTTGTGATTTCTCCCTGTCTGTTATTTTCCACCTCGTGCGACGGTGCCTCCAGTACCTGAGTTAGTCTGCTTGTTTGAATGTGTCCCCTTTGATGTCAATTCCTTGTTGAGTTACTCGCAGAATTCTCTATTGTCCCTGCCTTGCTCTTTCCTGTACTGATCTGTTCTGTGGGCAGTTTCAGCACTGCTCAACCGGTCCCCCTCCCTCCTCTTAATTCTTACCTTAAGGAACTTGTAACTACTGCAGAAGAGAATAAGACAAGAAGTGGAAGGTGCCGGGGGGGCGAAGAATACTGTCTTGTGAATATGCTTTTTGTTTTCACACAGTGCAGTTCACAGGTTAATGATATTTTAGCAGACCCATTCCTTGTACAATAGCATTACAACAGCAGCAATGTGTGCACAGGGGCAGACAGCAGGAGGCAGAGCAAAGGCAAAAAGCCTCTAACACTGATATTTTTATTGAAATCACACAAGGAGCTGGGAGCTTTCACATATACTGATTTATATAATATGCAAAGCAACCTCAGGAATGATGTATTATCCTCATCGCAGCTCAGAGGCACAATGCTGGAGATCAGCAGGGTTAGGAATCCAATGCAGGTCCATTCGATGTCCTGCTGCATGCTCTTTCCAGTTCAACACCAAAATGCCCCCTCCCCCATTCTCAGGCTTGACCCCATGTTCCTAAATGCACTGGAATCTATTTACTGAACCCAAGAGCAGGTCAGTTAGGTCTTTTGTAAGTCTACCTTCTTTGTGAGCTTCCATGATCAAAGTTGAGGGGGTTCTGTCTCATGTAAAAAATGTCACTGAGTCCCTAGACAATGCCCTGTGATCTTCAGCACTGACCCTTCCCACTTTTCCATTGAGGAACAAGCACGTGGTAGTGTTGGCTTATGTGTGTCTGACCCTAAACTATGCACAAGTCTGAGAGTAACAGAAAAGCAACATGTAGGAGGGAACTATAAATTGTACAAAGAACTGAGGAGGGAATGTAATTCCAGGCTCCAACTATATGATACAGTGTCATATAAGTAAGAAGGAGTAGCTTTTCTTGGTTATCCAGTTTGGATAAAACAAGAAAGATCCACAAAAATCTGCCTAGGAAGGTAGATTATGGACAATGGAATATAGACCCTATTCAGTCAAATATGACTCCATTCAAGCAAATGGGAGCCATTGACTTTAAATAAATATAAATGGATATGTCTATGTCTAAATCTCTCTCTCTCTCTCTCTCTCTCTCTGTCTCTTACTTCCTCTCCTTATCTATCATCGTTCATCATCCTCCATGAACCTAATTCAGTGACAGCAGGTCATTTATGTCTTTGCAGTTTCCTAAACATGTACAACAGTGTCTGGCACATGGTAAACTCAGTGTCTATTGAATGAGTGTATCTATGGCTTTTGAGTTGAGAAATACCATGAACAAAATGTTCCTGTGAGCAGAGGCCTGGTAGAGATCTGCTGGGAAGAGTGAAAGAGTGTCAACATTTGTAGGGTGGGGAGTAGGGGAAGTAGAGAGCTCTGTGTGGTCCATATTTATGATCATGAGTGTCTTCTGTAGGAGGTAGTCATGGGTTGGAAAGGAACTTACAGATATGAAAGATATTGAGAAGGGAGAATCCATTGTTTTCATCTACATTACTTCTTGTCTAAAGGGAAATAGAACTGACTAGAAACAGGTAACTTATTTATTTATTTATTTATTTATTTATTTATTGCTTGTTTTGTTTGTCTTCAATGGCAATACTAATCTTAAGTTTTTATAAGTGCTCACGTTTTAAGCAGCTTGGGTCCCACCATTCGTACTTTTCTGACAAAGCATATACACATTGGAGGCCAGTGACTTATCCTAGGTCTCACAAGTAGTTAGCAACCAGATTTAGAACTGGTGTTCAGGTTCCCTGGTTACTGTTCCTTTCCTGGTCATCTCTCCTCCCCTGATCTGCTTCTGTTGTCACTCTAGAAATGCAGTGTCCTTGAACCCTATCTCTTGCTCACGGGAAGTCCAACTTCTATTTCCTCAATGTATTTTTCTTCTCAGTCACAGGTAAGCCCCATGACCCCCAAAAGGGGAACATATGCTCCACTCTCATTTCCATTCAGTTTATACTGCACCTTTGTATCTTAATTAAACATTAGGGAGAATTCAATAGGAGTAGAACATTCAACTGGCCTCACTTCTCACGGAATATCATGAAAAGGGCAATGCAGGGAGGAAGCAGATTGGATTTCAGCCTTTGGACCAGTGGATTCCTAATATCCATGCCCTCCTTTTAAGAGCATCTACAGTGTGCCAGCACCATACAAAGTCCAATAAAAAATCTAGTGGTATTAAATGTGGTCCCTGCCTCCTGGGAGCTTAGGCTAGAATTAGGAGGACCACAAAAATTGATGCACAAATTCATATCATTAAATCTTTCAGCAGTGAGGTGCGGTTCTCACAGGTCACATCCCACTGGAAGAAACTCCGAAGAATGATTAAATCACAGATATTACTTTAGATGAATAAATGCCTTACTTTTCTATACATAGGCTCTCCCACCTAGGCAAGCTCAGGGAAGTCTACTTTAGGGAGTGAAACTAAGAAGGAGGGCTAATCCCCTTCTCTTCCCCACCTAATCCTAACAGTAGCCCTCAGGGCTCCATTGTTCTCCCCTAAACATTAAATAGCACTCACAGAACAGAGGGAGGTCCAGGGACTGGAGTGGGTGAGCACCCAGCTGCTGCCCTGTCCTCAACAGCCACATCAGTAAACAGCACCACAGCAATCAATTTGGCTTTTTTGATGAAGACAAAATCATAGAGGAAAACCATTAGAAGAGGTAATAAAGGCCCTTCTTGTACAGTTAATAGAGAGCCTCCTGGATGGAACAAGCCCAGCTGTTGCTGCTGAAAATTTACTTCTGTTTTCAAGTTCAAATAGAGCCTAAAACATTATCTTCGCGGGAATTGATTTTACGTCTTCCAAACACATATGCCACCTTAATTGTGATTTGTGTGATAGTTCAGCTCTGAAAGCTTTCGTTTATCTCTACCTGGTTAAACAACTTTAAATAATAACAAGTCAATATATCTGTCTATTGACCAGGGTTCTTCTTGCATCCCCAGAGCATACTGTTGACGAAGAAAAAAGTGTTTAACCCTTCATAGCCCCAGAATCTGTCCTGCATCCATTTCCCCATGCTCCTTTAAGTGGAGAGATATAATCGTTTAACAAAGGAAATGAACAGAAATATGCAGGACCTGCTCTGATATACTTTCTCTGGCAGAGGCTGGTTTTTCTTTTGATAGTTTGTTTTTTAATTTGTTCTCTTTTATTTTAGCCTCAATACATTCATTAAAAGAAAAAAAATTCTGATTTTTTTCAAATTGATTTCCTCATTCATTTTAGTTACAATGTTTTGGCATTGAGTTCGTGGAGAGGATATTAAAGATGGCAACTTGTTTTGGAAGACCCACCTAAAAAAATCCATGGGTTCTCCATAGTGTTTCTTATAAGATATACTTTTTTTATAGGGGTGCTTAATGGTAGATAAAGTAGGGTGAGGAGGTGAGGGCAAAGGGGGTTATTTTATTCACATGAATTTAAGCCTAGAGTTCTTTGGAGATTTGAATAATTTGGTTAATTTGGTGATAATGGTGGTGATGGAGTAAAGTTTGGGGGTGATATATATATATATATATATATGTGTGTGTGTGTGTGTGTATATATATATATATGTGTGTGTGTGTGTGTATATATATATATATATATATATATGTATATATATTATGAGCTAAATCACTTGTCAGCCAATAGGAAGGTAAGAATGGAGCAAGCCAGGAACATGAGAGCTCATCTAGCCCATGGGCAGAAAGTAGCCAGTAAGTGGCTGTCCCCCTTTACAAGGGTCAGCAGGCTGTCTTCTGTTAGTGGTGTCGGCCAATAATGAAAGGGTTGGAGTCTGTCTTTCCCCAAGCTGTCCCAACATTTCAGTAGGTGGCAAGGAGGGGCCCTGCCTGAATCCCTAGCTCTCCATGGAACTAGAATCCCCAGCTCCTCCCCCTAGGGTTGGTCTTGCTTCTGTATCACAAGCAAATAGGGAGTGTATGTGGAAAGGAGGTGATGAGATTTCACATGCATCTGGCCTGTTGGGAAAAGCATTCTGGTGTCAGCCCAGCATGAGGGTGCAGGGAAGACCAGCATGCCGTTTCTTCCGGGGGAGAAAGAAATGTAAATCAGACAAAACATACCATCCTTAGGTAGACTGTCCTGGGTATGGGAGCTGGAGGGAGGCTGCTGGTAGCAGTGGGTGAGTTTAGTATTAATTTGTTTGTTGAGGACTCTTTTCAAATTTTCACAAACTCTATTTTAGAGCTTTGTTTTTGTATTGATAATTGCAGACCAGACCTCCATTTAAAATACACCCTCCCTGCCAGGTCCTCACTCTCCTTTCTTCCTCCTGCTTTTCCCAGAAAACCCTATACACACAGAGTAAATACTAATACTAATAATAATACTACTCCTCATAACTGACAGATTGCTTATAAACAGTGAGCTGTGAAGATGGGAAGTTATCATTAATTGCTAATTAAGAAAACACTTCTCTTGGGTTTGTGTTCATCTGATAAAGAACATTTCTTGACTGTTTCCTGTTTGTTCTCCCTGAGTTTTCCTCCAGGGCATGGACTGTGTATTAATTATCTGTGTATCTTCAGCTGTGAATGACTGACTGAATGAATGAATCGATTTATTATTTTTTTTTATTCCATAGCTTGCTTCACTGGGTGCATGAACTTCCTCCTTTAATGTGGATATTAAAATGACATGCCTGGCGAGACTTTCTTGCTGGGGTCGAAAACATGACTCTGTGCTTCCCCCTGTCTTATGGCAACCCTATGTCTAATACACCCGTTCCATCTATACACCCTTGTGATGGTCTGTGTGTCTGAATAGACAACATTATAACACTGCACGTTGCTTACTGCCAGCTTCCAATACCCTATTAAATCAGCTCTTGTCTTACTTTTGTATTTTCTATTCCTCTCCAATTCTTGTCCTCATGCACAGATAGTCTCACAGAGATGTAAGGATAACAGAGATATAATTTCGTATTACAGTTAACTAAGATGCAAGTGGATGTCTTCTCTAGGTGATTCATTCGGCTGGGGTGGGGTAGCGGTGAGTTCAGCAGTATCGCGCTTGGCATATAATGGTCACTAAATAAATGTATGTTGTTGAATTAAATTAAAGGAACAAAAGTGCTGCTCACCTTCTTGGATAGGAACTGAATCTCTTTACATGGAATCTAAGGCTGGAGCCACAGGAACCTCAGGAAATGTCTCCTTCAGTTTTGTAATCTAAAATAAACGATCTAACTCATTAAACTTTCTGAATTCTTTGCTACTGACTCCAAGGGAAAGGTGAGATGGAGGAGCAGCCAGGGAGAGGAGCTGAGTGAATATCACTGTCCTGCAGAGCTCTGGAAGGACCCAGCAGGGGGCAGTGAACACATGACAGGCAGGTCAACTCCCATATGATTCAGTATTTATTTTGCAGATGGAGAAATTGAAGTCCCAAGAAAAAATTGTGCAGTGACACAAAACTAGGCAAAAACACTGACATCTTCAGCTCACACTTTCTAGCCCGGGGCTCTTTCACCTACATCAGGCAGCCCTTGCACAGAGCCCTGGCCAGGGAGTGAAACCCTTGTTCATCCTCTGGAGGAATTCTCAGCTCTTCCTTGTCTACAGCACACCCTTGGAGGACCTCTTGAGATCTTGTGGATCATACCCAGGACCAGAGACACTCACTGCAGCAGGAGATGAGAAGGGGACGTCTCATTCTGGGCATGGAGAACTGCTTAGTTATTTTTTACTCAGATTAAAGAAGCCCTTGCAAAATTTTTCTTTGGGGAAGTCAGCAATGAAATGCATGCTCCTGGTGGAGGGCACTGGTAGCTGTGGTGCCACTCCCCTTTACCCCATAAAGTGCTCCACTTCTTCCTTTGTGCACAGGGGGGCACTAGCAATACACCAGCGGCAGCCCCAGAACCTCAAGCTCTGCAGCTGCTGGGGAAAGAATTACACCCACTTCCCAGTGAGCCTAGCTTGCTCTTCAATGAGCCAGTTCTGCATTGCAGACCTGCTGGCTATGCTGGCTCAAATGCCACCTCTTTTAGGAAATCTGACCTTCTCTGATTAACCCCACTTACCCAGGTCACTCCTAATCCTCCTGTCTCCCGAGCTTATTGGGTCAGTGGGCCCTTTACTTGTATATCAAACATGCTGCTGTTTAAAGCATCCCTAGACATTTCTCTTTGTCTTCTTTTATTGTAAACTCCCTTTGTGGAAAGGCCATGTTTTCTCGTGTTGGTCTGATAGAGAGCTGTGTCCATGCTGGGGCAGTCTGTAAATGTGATGTAAAGAAAGCATAATCCTAACACCCTCCATTGCAATGTAACCTCAGGCAAATCCTTTTACCTCCCTGAGCCTCGGTTTCTCTGTCTGTGGAATTAAGAATAATAGTATCTCAGGGCTGGTTTGAGAATTACTGAATGAAAATTATGTGTAAGTATTTTGCAGGGGGCCTGAGCACAGAGGCACTTTATTCTGTTCCCTGGATCCATGTAATGCCAGAATTATGCCCTCACTCAATAGTGAAAAGAATGTGTAGTTTCTGTGCCATTTATTTATAGTCAGCCCTATGCAGGGCACCCAATGCAATGAGCTCCCTAAGGAAGACACAATTCCTGTTCTCAAGAAGCCCAGTGGGGGGCAATTTAAACAAGGGCAATTAAATGTAAAATAATCTTGCTAGGGTCAGGATGCTAGGAGAAGCCAGTGGAGGGATGTATCTGTACCCTTCGTGAAGAGAGAGGGGAAGGAAGAAGAAAAGTGTAGCCACTCCTTTTCCCCAGAACTAAGGCAACTGAAATGCGAGTAAGGAATGTGTGGACAGCTCTCTTTGGTTATTTTCAAACCCCACCCATCAGGGCCCTTAGAATGCTGCTGACAATAGGGTAAGACAAATCCAGTGTGGACTTCATGCCCTGTCTCTGACCCTAAACAGTGTTCCCCCTTGACACACTCTCTTACCTTTGTAACTGCAGAGAGTCCTGACACCCACGGGGTTGGAAAAGATTTCAGTCAGGTACACTCTGGTAATATGCAAGGCACATAATTAGTTTCCTTTCCCTTCCCTGATGAGGACCAAAGTTCACAGCTACAGCATCTCCTTAGATTTTCCCTTCTTAGTGCCCCACACTCAACAGTGCTTCCACTTTCTTCTAAGTGCCTCACATGACTGCAATCATTTTTTACCCCAATCCTGAGAACTGGAGCAGAGAAAAGGCAATGGGATTAGTTTACAGAAGACACATTGAGGTCAGTGAATGACCAGTACATTTGCTCTTTCAGGGTTTATTTGCATTTCAGACAAATAATTCTGCTAACCTTGTGACTCTCTAAGGGGTAGCATGTAGACAAAGATCATGTTGAGTTGGAATTTTGGGGTTTGCCATCACTTTAAGTCAAAGTCTTAGACCACCTGACTCTCCACTATTGTTCCAATGTCAGAAGAAAGTGGGCCAATTATTTGGATCCTCACATCTAAAAGGTTGATTGCCTTGTCTTTATGTGAATTGCAGGAAACTTGAATCCATTTGTGGAAAGATACCTTTTTTTTTTTCCTCTGATTTCTTCTATCTTCCAAGAACATTCCTATTGTGCCTAGTTTTGAAGAGAAGACAGAATTCAGTTGGATTTTAACTTGACATGAGCGACCCCCTAATCATTTCTTTTGACCAGAATGAATGTTTTAGTTTAGTGAACTTTGTGCAAACCCACCCTTCTTTTTAGGTGACCCCAAGAGACCAGGGTCTTTTCCACTCTGCCTCCCAAATTTAGGAAATATACTCTTCCTGCAGAAAATGTCTCCATTTATTTTAAGGGACTTCCATGGACCTTTGGTTGACCTTGGCAAACTGGAAATGAATCTGTTGATCTCTGCCTGACCCCATTCTGGGATTGATTCTGGCATTGCTGAAGAAGGAGACCATGACATAACAAGTGTGCAGGTTTATTCCATTAGCCACTCATAGTAATCACAAACTGTTTTAATTCCAAAATGCAAACTTGTCTAAAATTTAATTGAGCTATGGAGAATTGGGATTGTCAAAGCTTTGCCATCTTCCTTGTCCTAATCTTGTCCCTAGAACTTTCCATGGAACAAAATCATCTCAAACTAGCATCTCCCTGACATGCACTTCCCATTGTGATTTGACTCAACTTCTTTTTAGCTTCCTCCATATAAATCAGTTCTCCTGGTCTTGGCTTACCTGTTTTCTGTGAGTCTTGCTTTCTCCCTCTGAAATTGTGGCTTTAGGATGCTGGCAAAAAGTGGATGAGTTTTCCCATTTATACTTTTCTGTGATAGGTTGGGGTAGGTTGGATAATGATTCTCTAAAAGGAAACCCCTGAAATCTGTGAATTTACCCTCATATGGAAAAAAGGGTGTGTCTTTATAGATGTAATTACATAGTTAAGATCTTAAAATGAGGAGATTTTCCTGAATTATTCAGTGGGTTCTAAATGTCATCACATGTACCCTTATAAGAGAGAGGCAGAGGGATATTTGACATCCAGAAAAGGTAATGTGAAGACAGCAGAGGGAAATTTGAAGATTCTAACCTTCAAAGTTGAAGTGATGCAGCCGCAAGCCAAGGAATACTGACATCCCCAGAAGCTGCATGAGGCAAGCTAGGAGAGCTGGATTCTCCCCTAGAGTCCCTGGAAGGAGCATGGACCTGCCAACACCTTGATTTCAGCTCAGAGATACTGATCTCTGACTTCTGGCCTTCAGAACTGTAACAGAATAAATAGGTGTTGTTTTAAATGGCCAAGTTTGTGATAATTTGTTATAGCAACAATAGGAAATACAGAATACTGTCTATTACTTCTTTTGAACATTTGGACATGTTTCCCAATACTAATTGCCTTTTTAACCTCACCACATTCCTAAATGGTACACTACATTTACACCACTGCCACCACCATAATTGTGATCTCTGAGCCCATGATGTTATCCTAGGTATTTTTAAATGAAGTTAGAGATTTATAATTCAAAGTATACTGAATTATAAGAAGCCATCTTCCACTTCAAACACATAAAAACACTACATAAAAATATTTTTAAAAGAAATAAAATATGTAGCCAAATGTGGAAAAAAAAAAGGACTAACTACATTTTCCAGAGGAAAGATGGAACACATGGTAGAAAGGAGATGTTGAGATCATAGTATCCAGGAAGGAAAATGGACAGGATATATACCATTGGGGTCTTAATGTATGTGTTGAATGGACATCAACTTCCAGTCCTATGTGTGTAGGGCAGCTGAAAATATGCTCCTTGGAAAAAGCCAGGAGCCTGGAAAATGTGCCTACTTAGAAAAACTTCACTTCCTGGCCTGAAGAAGGCAGGGAAACGATACCTCCAGCTAGACCACCGGGGGATAATGATTCAGCTGCAAGAAGTCAGAGACCTACGTCTGAACTGTACTAAAATATAAGACCCCAATTTTTATATGAAGTAAAATTGGTCTGGGATTGCAAAGTTAGCAACAATTTCAGAGGCAACTAGGAAACCACCTCCGTGGATGCTTCTGTAGTCCATAGAATATTACAAAGCCCCTACAGAAGAAAATGTCTGGAATAATGAGCTCATAATCCAAAATGTTGTAACACATATGGAAATCCAACATCACAATATTTAAAGTAAATAATACAATGATTGGGAGATACCTAAAATTCCTAAAGTGGAAAGACATTGTGAGCACACACCAAAGAACAAGTGGTTTAAATAAATAAGTGTAAATATGAATGTATGTTTGAGTATTAATGGTAAAGAACAATTAAGTCATTGTATTTACTCTCCTATTTATTCAACAGATACTTATTGAATACCAACTATGAGCCAAATAGTCTTTTAAATGCTGTGATGCAATGATGAATAAAACATTACCGCAACCTTTGTGGACCTCATTTTCCAGTGGGAAATACAGGAACTATTTAAGTAAATATGTAATAAGTTGTCAGTTAGGGATCAACTGCTATGAGGAAACATAAAATAGCTTAAAGGAGACAGACCAAGCAGAGATGTGAATGTTGTGAAGGAGCAAGCCAGAAAGGTCTTAGAAAAGAGCACTCCAGACACCTGAAATAGCCAGTGCAAAGGTCCCGGGGTAAGCACATGGGTGTGTATTGGAGAAATAGCACAGAACTCAAGCTAGATGTATGTGAGTAAGATAGAGAGGTAGCACATGAAATCACAGAGGTCACTGGAGGCCTGGTTATGTAGGACCTTGTAAGTAAAACTATTTATTTATTTATTTATTTATTTATTTATTTATTTATTTTTACCTAAGTGGGTTGAGAAATCACTGGAAGCTTCTGAACTAGAAATGACATGATCTGATTTACATTTTTAAAGTAGTATTTCTGGTTGCTATGGGAAAAGTAGATTACAAGGAAAAAAATAAAGGAAGAAAAGGAGACCTGTTGAAGAGTACTGAAGTCATCCTGGTTGAACGTGTTGGTGGCTTCTCCTAGGTGCCGATCTGGGATGATCGTGAGAAACACTGGATTTAAGATTCATGTTTAAGAAAAGTCTCACAGAATTTGCTGACATGTTGGTGTGCCAGAGAAAGAGTAATCAAGAAATCAAAGATGTGTCTTAACAACTGTCCTTTCTGAACAACTGGAAGAAGGGTGATTCACCGTGTGTGTGTGTGTGTGCCCATGTGTGTCCATGTGCATCCATGATACATTTGAGGTTTCTCTCAGATATCCAGATGTCGAGTGGCTGAATATATGAGTCCAGAGCTTCAGGGGAAATCAGAGCTGGAGACACAAATTTGGCAGCCATCAGGATATAGATGAGATTTAAAGCCAAAGTCTCAAAAAAAAAAAAAAAAAACACTAGGAAGAAATTATTGCTAGAGATGAGAGGAGGTCTGCAATCCAACCTTTAGAGATGAGGAACAAGAGCATAATCAAGTAAAGGAGAGTGAGAGTGAGCTGACACTGAGGTCAGAAGGGAACGGAGAGGGACAGAAACCAAATACAAGATGTGTTTCAAAGCAGTGACCAATTAGGTGAAATGCTGCCAAAAAGTGTAACAAGATTAAGTTTGGGATTAGACTGACATATTTGGGGTAGAAATACATTTTTAAGAGGAAGGACACTGATATGCAGTTTCAGTGATATGAAGCAATGAGGAGAATTCCTGGCATATGTTAAAGAAATAATAGATGAAGAGGAAGTGGAGATGATAGTTACTTCACTAAATTTTGCCTTGTCTTTATGAGAAATAAGTAGTAGCTGGAGGAGGAAGTGAGGACAAGGGACAGGTTTTTGGATGGGAAATGCTGGCATGTCTGTGGTCTGAGGAGTGACTCCAGAAAGAGCAAGGAGATAATGCAGGAGACAGTGGAAATAGTGGCAAGACAAAGACTTGAGACTAAGTGGGAAGATAAGGGACAGATTTTACTGTCCCAGGAGAGATGCCTTCAAATGGAAAGAGTGGTAACTTATTTCTTGGGAGGGGAGATAAATCAGAATGTGTGTGTACAGAAGAAGGCTCATCTCCTAGCCAGGATTCCTTAGAAGGCAGGAACTGCCAATGCTTCATTTGGGTAGTGCAGGCACAGGGCAACATGGATGAGGAAAAAGGAATTGTAGTGGTAAGAGACCTCAAAAACAAAACAAGAGGATGCTTTACTATTCTGGCTACCACTTCACAGTGAGCCCAGCAAGGAGGAAGCAAAGCAGGTCACTTAGCAGTTGCTGCTGCTCAACATGTGGGCTTTCTCTAGATAGTTTCCATGGAAGAACTTTGCCTTGCAATAATCCATGAGAGGGAGAGAGACGAGGGGAAATTATTTTCCCAGCTGCATTTCATCCTCTGCTTTTCGTTAAAGTGTTCTGTGTGCAGTGTAAAGTCTCTTGTACTTCTGGGTTGTATCACCTGACCCCTTTGGCGGCTTCTTGGGATATGAGATCCCATGCCATGCAGTGTGGTGTTTCACCCAAGTTTGGAAATGTTACTAGTAGCTGTGAAAAAGTTGGTGTGATAGTGGCTAGGGAGCAGGGCTTGGTAGGAGGGCAGTAGCAGAGGCAGGAAGCATGCTTACCCGTTACATACATCTTCCTCCTTACAGTATACGACTTCTATCATATATGCACGTGTGCATATGTGTGTTGCAAGAAAATGACATGTTCACACCTTCCCCAAAGGACAGGGAGTTGGGGCATGAGTCCAAGTGCTCACAGAGTCTCATTTAAAATTATAGCCAATTGTGAGCTCTTGCAACACTTAAGCAGAGTCAATGATGTAAAGAACAGTGCTGACTGCTACAGTACCTGGCCCCAAGACTGAAGTTGTTCATCATCTCTCTCCTCTGCCAGCAATGCTACATTTTCTTTCATTCTTGGAAAGCAATTAGGTTGGTCAAGGGTACATGTCTGGTAGGGTGATCCAGACTCTGACCCCACAGTATCTAAGCCCTTAGTTTCCCTATACTTTTTGATTTGTGGTTGCTATATTTGCTCCTTGATGGTTATTACCAAGTCTGGAAGTTCTAAGAGACACCTTAGTGAAGTAACTCTGCTCTTTTACCTCATCTTGTAGTGACAATTCTAGCTCCTCACGGTAAACAAGACCTATTAATTCCACTAGTTACATTAACTCCTTTCTTTTCCTGTTTATCCACTTACACGAGAAGCCCAAATCAACAAGGTGACAGTTGCAGCTTCTAGTTCAGTGGAACATTTAATATATCCCCTGGCAGCCTTATTCACACTCTGTGAGCCCAAACTTCTCTCTCAGCATATCTTAAGGTTGACTAAATAGAAAGCTGAAACTCTGTGACTGAGCCACTAGGTGTGATAGAGAGCCAAACCGTTTCTATTTCCAGTTTTGTCTCCTGATCCCATGTATTCTAGCTCTTAGAATTACAGAACCATATATTGGTAGTTGATTTAATACACCCGCCAAGTCCTGGAGGCATAAGCCACAATGGGCAACTGTTACACTATTATTTCAGGCTGGCTACTTCTGGGTAACAGTATAGATAAGGGCAGGGAACCTTGTGGTTCCATGGGACTGTTGTCAAATCTCCTTTGCTGTTAAATGTGTCCTTCAACAGGAAGCACTGTGATATGGTAGCATGTCTCCTAATGAGGTATTCTGTAAGGCATGGATGGTTGTGATGGTAGAGGCACATGTACATATTACTATTTACTCTCATAAAAGCTAACTTATACTCTTTCATGATGGAAACAGTCCAATGGAATTGATCTCTGCCAAATGGCTAGTAGGTTCTTCAAGGTGTAATGTCCCATGTCTATTTCTGCTGCTATCAGTCGCATTAGCTAGAGAAGTCTTGATAAAGACAAACTTAGATTGCTGGATGCATTCATAGTCCCATCTCTGTCACCATGGCATACTGGCCATGCATCAGGTGGTTGAGGAAAGAAGCTGACTTACATATGCTAAAGAAGTCACCCTCTTCACCTGGTTATTGAGCAGCTACTCTATAATGCATGTAATGGGGCACTGACATGAGACAGAAAGACCTCTACACTTTGTTCTACACTCAGAGATCCATCCACACAATTTCACCCCCCCCAGGTCTCCTCATCTGTATTCTTCTAGTCTTGCCCCTTTCAAGCCTTTGGTGAATCATTCAAGCCATTTTGTCACAAGTCAGTCTATATCTTTTCTTCTCCCACTATACCAGATGGATGGGTAGCTCTGACCTAAAAGGATTTGCTTTTACTACTGTCCATCACCCCTTTGAGACCATGAGGCAGTAGTTCATTTCATTTTAGTGCTATGATTTTGTGCTGACCCATCTAGGAATCAGGTCAAATTTCAGTAAATAATTTCAGTAAGTTGGTCAAAGGAAACTGCTTACATCACAATGAGGTTTTAAGTATAGACTGAGGGAAAGGAGGATAGCAAATGCAGATAACATCTGTTCACATAACACATTTGTACTTCTGGATCTGTTTGAGATTATTCATAAATGTGCCGCTTCCATTCCATGATGGTTTTCTGATCAGCTTGCCAGCTTAATAGTTTAGTGGGTGTGATAGATTGTGTTATTATTTCCTAAGTTTTTTTTTCCTTTTTTTTTTTTTTTTTTTTTTTTTTGTTTTGAGAGAGAGAGAGAGAGAGCAAGCAGGGGAGGGACAGAGAGAGAGGGAGAGAAAGAGAATCTCAAGCAGGCTCTGCTGTGGGGCTCTATCTCACAAACCATGACATCATGACCTGAGCTGAAATCACGAGTCAGACACTTAACTGACAGAGAAACTCAGGTGCCACTAGCTTGTGTTATTTTAAAGAAATCATTCTCCCACTCCACCTCCATACATCCCAATTCCATTAAAGTTTGACCAGGTCATGTGACTTCCTTTGACCTCAGAGTGGGCAGAATATACTTTCCTGCCCCTTGAATTTAGGTTAGGTTGGCGACTTTCTTTGGCCAGTGGAATGTTAACAGATGTGACTGAAGAAGAGCTTGAAATGTGCCTTTTTGTTTGGGCTTGTCCTCTGGCTCCTCTGACATTGCAGGTTAGAGTCATTTCTTTTCTATAATCAGGTGCTCAGTATTTACTATACCCTAATATCCCACTAGAAGCTGTTTTTCACGTTGAAATAGTTTTCTATTAGAGAAGTCATGGCTTTGGGCCAAAACCTTAGATGTCTTCTCTATGACTTCTAACAGAGTTCAGCAAAAACTTCTTATAGCATCTTTATTCACCATGGGTCTTCCACCACATGAATTATATGGCCCAAGGGGAAGAGCTGTATGTACTGTAGTCTGAAAACTACTGAAATCCCTTTTATGACACTCTATGGATGACTCAATAAATACTCTGAGGCAATATTCCCAAATGAAGTTTATCTTACCTCCAAAATCCAGAGAGAACAAACAAATGCTATGCCTCTTGTTTGGTTGAGGGAGATATGAAATGCAGCAAGTTATAGTCTAAAATGTCACAGTATATCCCAGATCACAGGATAGCTAAGATCTTCATTGATATGCCATGTTTCTGAGGTTCTTAAATTATTTTATTCCTTTTTCTATGGTTGATGCATGCATTTGTGTGTGTATACATATGCATACATACATACACATGTACAAAAAGCCAGATAAAATACATATATGTTATATATGTACATGTATATATATAAACATACACACTGTGTCTTACTCAGGCATTTCGAAGGGTGCCACTCAAAATATAATCTTCAAACTGCTGCTAGTTTATGAACTATTAGATGAGTCCAATGATAAATTAACCAGTCCACAAGATAACTGAGTAAGTACAGACAATGACAGTGATTGGACAATTTTATATATCATTCTGAATTTTCTACAACATCCAGGCTTTTGGTTCTGTATTTTACAAAAGTATCGGTTTATGAATAATTTTAAAAATTAAAATAAAGCAAAGCAAAGACACAACACAAACTTTTTAAACTGACATTTGCTACAGATCATATGAGAAGCATGCTTCAGGCACCCTACCTATGATTCTGCTCATCAGCTTGATATTCCACAGAATATCAGGACAATGAAAATCTCTGTGAGCTGACTACATTACAACATAAAGCATACTATTTAACAAAAGCAAGAAAGTAAGGTATACTGGTTTCCTTGCCATGTAAAGGCTAACTGCTTTTGATCCTTTTCATTATCAAAATTAAGACAACAGACAATAGCATTTTCCAAATTATTACCCACATACCAAGTGGCAGAAACTGTGTTAATCTTCTCAATAAAGATGACACTTGAAACAGCTGGGATTTTGACGGCCATCTCATTAAGTTCTCTTTTATTCTACAACCATCTGCCACAATCCATTTTTCAGGGTCAGACAGGTAAAAAGGTATGATAGTGACTATCACCCTTGCATCATTTTATGTCTTCAGTGGTGATATGAATATATATGTTTTCTCAAGGAATACAATATTTTTTGGGGTAACGGGGAGAGGAGGAATGATGGGGAAATCATTTCAGAAGTTTCTGCTTAATAGTGCATACTGTTATACCAACAGTTCAGAGAACCAAAGCAAAGGTTTTTCTAGATGCTAAAAATATCTACTCCCAATTACACATTTTGTATTCAACAAAATAACCACAAGATGAATCTGCTGACTCAGTGAAGCCACAATGGAGATAATCTCAGGCCAAAATCTATTTATCAACTGACTTCTATGAGCCCTCACCACAATTATAGGGTCCCTATTGGTGTTTTTCATTTCAGATGTAAGTGTAAGTTCAGACTCAATAGTTAGCAAGTCTGGAGATATCTATTTCCCCACTGCATAGAGAAGATTTTTCTTAAAATCTTTTTGGGAAAAAATCAGAGAAATATTTACTGAAAATACTTACAGTAGCAGGGCAGTTCCTGATGGGGACATAACCTTGTCTATAAATAGTGAGTTCTGATGCTTAGAACCAGTTTAGATCTGATAATGAGACAAGGAGCTGTGATTTATTATTTTATTGTGGCAGTTGACATCAATCTGCTACTTGCTATCTCTCTGAAGTTATACCCTAGTCTTCTATCCTTCTCCCTTACCCTTAAAAACACCATACTCTATTGGCCACCTATATTCCTGTAAGTTGAGGCAGGCTTACTGCCTATTGCAGCAATTATATTCACCTTGATTATGGTGGTTATGTGCTTCCATGAGGCCTTTGTCATTTCATGATCCCATTATTGATGTTGATTTGAAGAAGGCCAGTTGAAAGGTTGCAACACTTAAAATCTACAATAGCCTCCAGAAGGTAGCTGTGACTCAAATTCTGAGCAACGTCCATACACCTATAACCAATGCATCCATTACTGCCCTAGTGAAGTAAATGTCTTCTGACCTTCCTAAGAAATGCAATCAGATGGTAGGATCAAGGCCACACATAATAAATTAACTCTAACATTCCTACATCTCTGTCTTCTTATCTCTTCTTCAAAACTGACATATATGTATACTTTTGTACAGGTCATTGCTGAGTCCAGGTTTCAATAAACCAATCCAGCCAATCACTGTAAGTTTTATTCCAGAAGTCCTTGCTAAAATATTGACCCTTGAATTGTGGCACAATAGCCCCAATTTAGTGATTTTCCAACTATCTTGTTTGAAACTTTATCCCAACCTTGTTTTAGTACCTCCAAGACCTACTGCTGTGTGTGTTCCTCTGGTTACTGCTATACAAATCACCAGATACTGAAACTCTTTTGGTATGTAGATTACACCTTCCTGGAGAAAAGACTGTTTTCTTCCATTTTTTTAGTATGTGCTTTATTATCAGTCTGGAGAACACAGTGAGGAGGGATCTTGTGGAAAGTAAAAGCATCCAATGAAGTTTATTCTTTATACAAGATTATCACATGGTCTCTCAGTAAAGGGAGGATATGTTTTATTCAGGAGAAAAGGGACTTTTTTACTCTTGAGAATTTTCCAGTCAAAAATGTTCAGGAAAACTTGTGAATTCAATATTTTTAGGTTCATGGGTAAAAATGACCCCATCTGACATCTCTAGATCCCATCTCTCTCTGTCAGGACACTGACATCAATAGTGGAAGACTCCTGTGGCTATATGTTTAATCTTCTATGCATCTTTGTTACTTTACATTCAGATTTAGGGTCTGATTTTCAATTTAGTCTACTCTGAAACTTTATAACTTAAGAGTCTCTTTTAAAGCTACCAAAGAATCCTCCTAGTTTTAGGACATACTAAGGTGTTGAAAAACTGTCTTCAGCATGGTATTTTTTCAAAGTCTCTACTGACATCACAATCACCCACCTGCTCCACAAAACTTGTAATGCTCATAGTTCCCATTATAATTGACTTTGAAGTACCCTTCCAATGCCTTGCATTGTAACTACATTTCATCCCAATTAACCAGCAATGAATGTTTAGATCAATTGTGAAGTTACCCCATAGCAAAGTGTATCATACCAGTAACTACCAGCAATAAAGTCTGTATTAATTCTAGACAGGTAGACAATCTGACTCAAAAACAGTCTGAAGGATATGCTTTGCAGATTTTACTTGCAATATCAATTGCCTTAGTCTGGTATTCCTAGCCAACAGAACCTGAATTAAGCATTAAAGTGTTGACTTTCTATTTAAGTGTTGCAAACCAAGGTCAGTGAGAGTGAGGTAAAGAAAAGTGAAACAAGGAGAAGAAATGCAAAGCAATGCAAATAATGTTTTACTGACCTGCTTCTATTTTGCAGTGAGACAGGAGAAAGATACATCCTGTTTCTTAACAGGTGAATTTGCTCAGCACCTGGTACTTCTTGGACTGCTCACAAAGAAAAAAATAGTGGAATAGCCCTAGGGAAAGAGGAAAGGGGACTGAAAAGTTAGGACTTGTTGGGGTGCCCACAAGTTTTGCTGCACAATCCAAGTCCAACTCAGCCCCAGCTTCATTTTTGAGCTACCAGATAACACTTGTCAGCTCTACCTGAAATGTCCATGGAAACAGGACTGGAGCCTGACATCTGGATCCCTTCCCCCACCCCCTTGATTTCCCCAGGAGGCTTCATGCTACCCCTTCATATCCCCTCCACAACTCCAGCACAAATGCCTTGTAAGAAAACACCTACTACTATATAGTCAAATTGCAGGTTGCGGCTAAAGTAGTAATTGGAGGGAACTTTATAGCTTTAAATGTAATTTTATAGCTTTAAAAACACAAAATTAAAAAATAGGAAAATCTGAAACTTGAGTTATTCATTGATGAGTTATGCATTCAATAACAAATCTACACCAATAGAAATAAAACACGGAATAAATGAAGGAAATAATAAAAAAAATAAAACAAACATGATTAAAATAGAAAAAACCTAAATGGATCTACAGAGATTTTCAACAAAACCAAACACAGATTCTATAAACTATAATGACATAACAGAAGACTTATTGTAAATCTTCAAGAAAGAGGGACAGTAGAAATAGAAAATATCTATTTTCTATTTCTATTTTCTATTTCTAATTTCTATAGCTGTTCAATGAACCGCTATACATTGATTCAGCCTTAGTTAAAATTAGAATACATCATAGGCTACTAGTTTCAATGCTAAATAATGAAAAATTTCAAGTAGAGGGATTTTAAAGTAGCTGGCTTTTTATCCAGCTGGTGTAAGGTTTTAAAAAATTATATTTATATTATATTATGTTATATTTTGCCACAAAATTGTTTTTATGACTAGTTTATTTGTAAGAATTCTCCTAAGAGATTCTCACCAAAGTGGTTTGTATTTATAACTTCAAGTTTATGATCAATACAACACTTGTTATAGTTGTCAGTTATGAAAAATTGTATAGACTTACTTGGTATTTGTTATGAAGGTTGAATTTACTCATAAATCTTGTAATGCATGTACACTGATTAAGTTTTCAAAGACCTTTTAAGAATTACACTTAAAAATGTAGGTTTCTTGGAATTAGGAAAAGTCATTTGCAAGTTATTTCTTCTTGTATACATCTAAGTAAAAGTAAATGTTTATGATAAGATTCATTTTTAAAACATTATATATAAATATAGATCTTCCAAGACAATGTACATGGGAAAAGGTGACATACTTATAGGTTTAGTTAAGACAGTACTTCAACTATTACCACCATTAAACAAAAGAAAGAAAAGGAGTATGAAGCATATAGAAATAATCACAAAACTGACTCCAGAAGAAGTGGAAAATTTGAATATATCAATAATCATGAAGGAATTAAGTCAATAGTCTAAATTTTCTTCTTATATGAAGGCATCAGTTGCAGATAATTTTACAGATTTCAACAAATCTGCAAGAAAAAAATAGATGATCCCTGTCTTTTAAGAATTAGATATTCCTGTCTTAATCAACTCATTTTAAACATTTGTATAATATCAACCAAAACTGAAGAGTGACCATATGAAATTATAAGCTTATGTAACTTATAAACATAGAAGTGATATTCTTAAAATATTGAAAATAAAGAGCATTAAAAATGCATTATGTCTAAGTATATTTATTCCATATATGCAAAGGCATTCAACATGAGATAAGCCAGTATTATACTACATTAAGAAAAGAAGGAAAATACTAGGGACACGTAAGTAGGTCTCAGAGAATACTATGCAATTTAATGCTCAGTTATGATTAAAACAAGCTCTTGGCAAAGTAGAATTGAAGGACATATACATGACTTGATTAGAAATTCCTTATTAGCACTACCAAAACTAATCTCTGTGCCTATATACTCAAAGTCATAACCTTTCACTTGCTCAAGAACTTCTACAGTTCTTGTCTCCTACATCATTAATTTTTCTCTTGCTATTGGATATTTTCCATCAGCATATAAACACACTATTTGTACATTTCTGTGTCTTTATTTTTCTTTCTGTAACTGTCTTTCACAAGTGTGCTCTCTCTCTCTCTGTCTCTCCTCCTCCTCCTTTTGGCTACAGCCTCAGTTTTCTGCTCTCCTTTATAATGAACTTCTAAGTTATCTATGTTTGCTATGTCATACTTCTCTGTCCATTTTCTCTTCAGATCTCTCAAAGGGTGTTTTATCCCCATTGAAAATGAACTCATTAAGTTCACTGATGACCTTCATATTATTACATTCAATGGTTAATTCTTAGATCCATTGTATTTGACCTGTCTATAGCATTTTACACTACTAACCACTCTCCTCCTTGTCACATATTCATTTAGTTTCCAGATTGCCATTGTGTTGGCTTTCCCCCTAAACTGGCTGTTCTTTCTCCCTCACCTTTCCTGCTTCCTCATCTTCTCTACGATCTCCTAATTTTAGAGTGCTCCAGGCCTCAGTCCTCAGGCTTAATGATTTCATCTTGTCTCCTGACTTTAAATATTTTCTATTTGCCAATAACTCCAGCCAGAACTCTCTTAAAAACTTCAGACTATCAAATTCTTCTCTCAACATCTCTTCTTGGGCATCTAATTCACATCTTAAGCTTTCTTTGTCTGAAGTTAGATTCTTGATCTTCTCTTCCCTAACTTATTTAACTTCTGTCTTTCCCTTCCCAGTTGAGAGGACATTTATATTTCTGGTTATTTAGGTTGAAATTTTTACAATTTTTCTTGGGAGTTTTCTTTCTCTCAAAAATGACACTCAATCCAACAGAAAATCCAAAATTCAATCACTTATTTCACCTTCCCCACTGCTTTGAAACTTGTCTGAGAATTTCCCTCTACCTAGAATGTTCTTCTCCCAGATGTTTGCAAGGTGAACTCCTTTACCTCCTTCAAGCCTTTTCTCAAATATCACTTAATTAAAGTTTACCTTGATAATCCCATTTAAAAGGGCAGCTGGTGCCCTCTTATATTTTTCTTATAGAATGCATGATTGTGTAACATGATATATATGTGTGTGTATACACAGATATAAATGTTAGTATAAATAATATTTATAAATTTTTGACTGTTTCATATTAGTATATGGGCAACATGAGTGAAGAAATTTTTTTCTGTTTTATATACTATGCATTGCAAACATCTAAGCAGAGTCTGTCATGTCATAAGTTCTCCATAAATATTTGCTATAAGAATGAATATTAAGCATTTTATTGGAGGTCTTAAACAATAACAAAACAAGAAAGAAAAAGAAAAGATGTTTAAAACTGGAAAGGAGGAGTGCAAATTCTTGTTGATTCATTTAAATGTGATTCCATATGTATAAATCCCAAAATAATTTATGAACCAAAAGTACAGTAGAGTTGTTGGACATAGTCTGAGTGTACTAAAGACTGTTCATTTTTCCCAGGTATGATAAAATAAAAAATGTAACAGAAAAGAAAGATCTTATCTGTAATAAGAACCACAAATTATAAAACTTCCTTCAGAAAAATCTAACAAAAGATGAGCAAACCATTATGAAAATAAATATAAAACTCTTGAACAGCATTCAAGAAGACATAGAGAGATAGCCATTATTCTGATAGGAAAATTCAATATTATAAACATATAATCCATCCAATTTAATCTTTAAATGTAATGAAAATCATAATCTCAAAGGATTTTTGTGATATTTTAAAGATTTTATCTAAAATGAAACTGCCAATGAATAAGAATAATCAAGACAGCTCTACAAAATAAGAACAAAGGGACAGACCCATATTACCATTTGTTAACATTTACTTTAACGTTATAGTGATTAAAAGAACGTGGTATTGATGCAGGGAGAGACCAAAAAAAAATCAACAGAGCAGAACAGAAAATCTAGAACTACAGCAAAGCATTTTAAAAGTCTTATTATTTAATACAGATGGTTTTAAAAATCAATATGGAAAGCAGAAATGGTTTAAAATGCATAAAAATAATTTTCTTTCCACATAGAATAATGCATGTCCTCATTCTACCCAAAACTCAATTCCACATGGATTTGATGCAAATCAATAAAATTATTAAAGAACACATATGTAAATATCTTATGTACTTGATAGAGGAAATAATTTTTTAAACAAAGACTGAAACAAAAAAGAAATCCATGTATTAAATAAAAGATTGATTACACTAATTTACATCACAACGCAAATTTCTGTATGGCTAGTATACTATAGACAAAGAAAGAGGCAAAACCCAAGCTGAAGGAAATATTTGCAACACTTATAGAAAATGAGAGGTAAACATCCATATAAAAATTTTTAAAAAGCAATAAGAAAAAGATAAGCATAATTGAAAAATGTGCAAATGATATATGCAGGAAATTCAAAGAAAAGAAAGTCTGTATGACTAATGAGCATATAAATAAATACTGTATCTTATCAATAACCAATAAAATGCAAATAAAACAAGATACTATCCTTGGTTCCCACCGTCCTCAGGAGCTTCCCAGGTGAAATCTGAAACTCACCCTTACAGTCAAAGGTCAAGGTCCAGCTCAAGATGAACCTTTCCAACACTATTTCCACCTACCTGTTATAAAAATATATTGACATTTATTATATCTAAGTTTTTTTTATACACAGTTGTCTTTATATAATTTTCTGATTAATCCTCAAACCCATCCTTGCCTGCCTGAAAAACAAACAAAAAAACAAGTATTTGTTTCATGTAAGGAAATTGAAACTCATGCATTGCTAATTAAATTTAAATTATTGTTGGTATTTTGGAGAGCTAGCAATTTCTTGTAAAATTGAGAAACATTGTACCTGCTGAGAGGGGAGAAGTATTTACAGGGTCCAGATCCATCACTGCAGAGCAGGCAATGAAGGCTGAATTTGGATGTGAGAACCAAGCACTTGATAAATGGTACAAATGTTACTCATACAATTTAATAGTTCAGACCTAAACCTGGTGAAATTTATTAAGATTGACTTATAGGACATAAGACCATGCATATTTACATGTTCAAAGAAAACTTCTTACATGATATACAAGAAACTGGTAATGACTGACTTCAGGGAGGTGACCAGGAGAGATAATGGAGAGGGGAAGTAGGCAGATTTGATTTTTTTTCTCCTGCATATCCTTTTGTACCATTTGAATTCTATACCATGTGCATGCACTATTAAAGATACTTTAAAATGAAAAAAAAAATGAAGGGTGACTGGGTTGCTCAGTCAGTTGAGCGTCCGACTTTGGCTCAGTCATGATCTCATGGTTCACTGGTTCAAGCCCCAAGTCTGGCTCTGTGCTGACAGCTTACTCAGAGCCTGGAGCCTGCTTCAGATTCTGTGTCTCCTTCTCTTTCTGTACCTCTCTTGCTCATTCTCTGTCTCTCTCTGTCTCTCAAAAATAAATAAATGTAGCATTGAGGAGGGCACCTGTTGGGATGAGCACTGGGTGTTGTATGGAAACCACTTTGACAATAAATTTCATATTAAAAAATAATAATAAATAAAATCACTTCTAAAGCTTAAAAAATTAAAAAAATAAATGTTAAAAATGGAAAAAAGGAAAAAATGATTCAATATCACTAAATATCAGTAAATGATTTAATGACTCTCAAGCTAATACATTCATATGTGTACAATGAAATATGTACAGAAATCTTTATGGACACAGAGTTTTTAATGTTGAAAGCAACACCAAATGTCCATTAATGGAGGATGAAAAAAATGAAATCAATATATAAAGGAAATGTATATATAATTATATTTATATAATTTATAATTATAATTTATAATTTATATATAATTATATCCGTCTCATTGAAGAAAGAAAAAATTTATTGTCTAAAGGAAGCATGGACATACACACATACATTTTTAGTAAAAGTGGAAAATCTTGGACAAGGGAAATACATACCTAAGTTATGAGAGTAACTGTTGAAAGGAAGTGAGAAGGAGAATAGGCTTGTAAGGAGATCAACTTGAATATATAATTATCTCTATATTACATAATCTGAAACATTTGCAACATTAAGATCTAGGTGTTGTATCCAGGGCTGTTTGATATATTAGTTTCTGTATTTATTTTCCCCCTAAAATAAACAAGATCAACTCAAAAGGGAGGAGACTGACCAATAAATCCTGTCATTTCTAAGTTTACAGATTCTGTCAGTTATCTATAGTTGTGTAACAAACCATCCAAAAACAACATGGTTTAAAACAACCACATATTTAACTAATGATTTTGCAGACTAGCTGGTGGTTAGTGTGGTCTAGGCTAACTTAGTCTTGGTAGTCTCTGTTGGACTCTCCTAAGACTGAGGTGAGTGGGTGAGTGGGCTGGGGTTTAGATGATATAGGATGGACTCAAGCCTATGTCAGGCAGCTGGCAAGTCAGTTGTTCTAATGGGACTGCCAGTGGAGTGGCTTATCTCTACTTATCTCTGCACGTGGCCTCTCATTATTTAGCAGTCCAGCCTCTTCTTCACAGGGTGGCCACAGGGTTCAGAGTGGCAAGAGAGGACAAACCCCCAGGCCCAACACTTCTAATGCCTCTGCTTATGTCACATTTGCTGACATCCCATAAGCCACTGGAGTCCCAAGGCTGAGTCCAGATTCAAACTGTAAGGTCTATGAGTCACCCATCTCCAGGGGACATGGATGCAGGGAAATGAAAAATTGGGTCATTTTGGAAACATATCACACAGACCCTAACAACAGTGTTTACATAATGTAAGGAGAAAAATATTAAAGAGCTATAAGTATACATACATGCCTACATATATGCATACATTTTAAATAAGGAGACAGAAAATGTAATCACTTTGGAACTGGGAAAGAGTACAGAATAAAGAAATTGGTAAAAAGTGAAAAGATAATTAACACCCTTGTTAAAAGTGTGATATGATATTTTTTAACATGGTTATGGGTTTGGTGAGGAACCAAGATAGGAAAGAGACATATGGTTTATTTTTTGTTTGTTTGTTTGTTTTCTGTTCTCACCTGTGGTATCATCAATAGAGGGTACTGTTCAGAGAGAGACTTTCTTTGAGAATGTAAACCTAGATCATACTTCACATGCTTTATGATATAAAGAAAACAAAACAAATTTACTTGTAGTAAACCAACCACCTAGTAACAAGGTGAGAGAGGAAGAGAAATGGAGAGGAAAAAGTCAGGGTAAGCCCCAAGGTTATTACTATTGCCACATCCCACCCTGGAAGACATAGTAGAGGAGCTAATTTTATATATCCTTTAGTTTACAGGCTTTTTCATGTATTCTGAACAAAATTTCTCCTATTCTTAAAATATATACTGACAGAGATTTCATATCCTGCTTTGAAAACATATTCCCTGCATCTCATAGTCCTCACAATCAGTAAGTTTTTTCTTTGGTCTAGCCTATATTTGTGTTGCTGTAACTTGCTAATTTCCTGTGAGGCCATGCCCTCTGTGGAGATGGTGAGCAATAATCCTCCCTATAATATTCTCTGTTAAATCAGATATAATAGACTGAATCCCTTTTACATTTCTGCACATCTCTCTTGAAAAACTCAGATTCAGACCAGACATAATACAAGGGTCTGACCAATAGCATACACAGTGAAAGGATAAAAGTATCGCCAGGTTTTGTAGGCAATTCACACACTTATTAGCACAGATGGCTTTTACCTTGGATTTTTTATAGTGGTGCCATATAGCAACCTCACTTGTTACCTACAATTTCTCCAACGTCAGACATCCTTGCTGTCATCTAGAGGCAGTGCAAAGCGATGGAGGGATCACTGTACTTGGAACCAAAGATTCCAGTTTAAGTTCAGCCCCTACCACTTATTTATTGTATGATCTTGGGCAAATGGCTTAAAATCTCTGACTTACTTTCTTCATTGTAAGGGTAATAATAAGACCTACCTCTCACTCTCTGAAAATTGATGGAAAGGATTTAATAAAATAATGTAGCTGAAAAGCATCTTGCAGACTGTAAAACAATAAAGCCATGTAAAGTATTAGCCCCATTCACAAAAACAACACAAGGTTGTTTAATCATGGTTCTCTAGAGTAGGCTTAAAAATTGTCAATGTTACAAAATCTTAAACCCAGGGCTGTGAATTGGCTGTGTTTCTAAAGTTTGACTAAAAGGTTATTATTTGCAACTTGGTGTATGTTTTTATTATATTTTTCTTTATAAATGATTCTATGAACAGTAAATCTTCAGGTTTCTCACAAGTCTACTCTTTCATTCAGTAAACATAGAGCACTGACTGTGTGTGTTCTGTTAGATAAAGGAATCATAAAGATGCATTAGATGGTCTCCACCCTCATGAATTTGCAGTCAAAGGAGAGAGACTGAGAAGCATATTGTATAATGTGCAAACCACTGTGATCAAGATGTGTGCAGGTGATAAACCATTCAAATATCCTTCATTGTAAAAACAAGTGGAAAATGATGCTCTTTAGATATGGCATAGATAACCCTATCTGGTTTAAGTCTCTGTTGTGTTCTCTCACCCCTTTGTATCTTTTATTTACCCTGTCTTGGCCAATCAAAATTTCCAGTTTTTGAAATAGATGAAGCTGTTTCTAGTCTCTGAGAGGCTGACTATACTGTTCTTTTTTCAGCCTATACTTCCCTGCACCAACTATGGAACAATTATACATAATCAAGGCTGAGCTGAGGACTCAATGCCTTTTTAAAATTTCCCTTCTTCTTTGTCTATACCCCATGTCGTCCCCTGCTGTTCCAAATAAAACCCAAATATAACAACAGGATGTATGAATTGTTCTCAAAGATTTGGGTAATGGAGGCAAAGAAGATAATGAAGCAAGTGCTCAAACCTTTAATGAATGAGGTGAAATGATCAGTAGGTCAATGAATGAGGGAACAAAGATGAACAGGAGTAGATGTAGTTTAATGGCCAGATTCCAAAGGCTTGGGGGAATTTTTAGTAGGAAAGAAGTGGTTCAGATGCAGCCACAGAGAGCAAGTAGTACAGACCCAGAGGCATTTGGGGCACAGTGAGAGAGAAAAAAAAGCCAGTCTCCACTTGAGAGGAATTGGAGAGGTGGTATCTACTAGGGAAGTTAGAAGAAGAATATTAAAATCACTTCTAGTGAAAAGTTCAGGGTGGAGGGGAATTTCTACTTGCAGACTATAAGTTATAGACTAGAATATAAAGGGTGTTGGAGACAGGTGGAAGATTGTGCCAGACTAATGGCCACTTTGGCAATTTGGAGACTGAGTCTAGCTGATAGAGATAGCCTATCTGGACTTCTGTTGGAGTCAAGCGAACAGGAATGTGTCATACCTTGGCCACAGCTGGCCATGGCTGTGTGAACCAATACACACAGAGAAATAATTCCTTAGAGATGTCCAAAATGAAACCTAAAACAGAGATTGAGGATGTTCTGCTGGCAAAATGTGTGACATGTGAGTTTTGTGAACTGTCTGTTGCTGGGTTTTCTTCCATGTAGAGAAGACTTCTGCAGTAAGAATGAATCCAACATGCATAGAAGAGAGATCTGAAAGGTGGAATGAGCCTGCCCTGGGGACACTGGGTTCAGTTCCAGGTTGACATCCAACTGCACTCCTGCCCTTGTAGTTACATAAAGCTTGCAGTTCATTCTTCTTACCCAAAAAAGTTCAGTTTGGGTGTCTTTTAGTTGCAACAAAAGAAGTCTTAAGACATTAGTCTAATTTATAATGGAAGCAATCATTGGCAAAGTTAGTTACTTTATTATTACCAACAACTTGCTTGTGACCTGTCTCAAAACTGACTGCCACTGCTAATTAGTACAGATGTTGAGAACTACTTGCCTCAAACATGGAAGTGGGGACGCCAGCCAACTCCCCAGAGACCTAGAGCTCTTATTGTCTTTAGGTCACATAGGTTCCCAGGTGAAAGAGCAGCAATCCTGCTATCTGCACCACTTTTGCATGAGCCATGTGTGACTCAAACCTACATAGTGATGATTTATTCGGTTTCAGTCTGGGTCTCATCTACTTCCCCAATGAGATGTCATGACATAGACTCTCCTGGAGAGACTCTTCACTTCTGTGTCCTTCCCATAGCCACAACCTCAACTGAAAGATCCCCAAACTTCTACTTCACAGGGAAATATACTTCCTGAGACACCGCCTTAGAGGTATAATATTAAAACTATCACCATAATTTTCATATTTTTATGTTGGGGCACAGTGATGCTGGCTAATGACACACAATCTTCCTTGTAAGATTAATTAATGACAACATACGAGCAAGAGTAGCAGACTGCACAAAATCTCTGAGCTCCTAAATTTCTTCCATGGAGAGGCATGCCCCATAGTATGCTGTAATCAACCTGCTGCCAGGGTATGAGAAGGAGAGGAGGGGACCTCCAGAGTCATTCATCTGAAACCAAAGGTTTGTCTTCCCTTAGAATCCTATCCTCTGTTCTGAAGAATTTTAACTCCACTCTTCCCACTGTCCCAATCTGCATACTCATGATCCATATTCCTTGAATTTCTCTTATATTGAAAGAAAATCAAATGACAACTTCTCCTCCACACAAGGGGAAAGGAAGATTCTAAGGGTTAGTATTAATTTCATATTATACATTAGTGATAGTGTCAGTTTGAATATCAAATGATACCCTTATGACCTGTTATATCATTTTTAGTTACAAATACACCCGCATTTCTTTTATATTTTAAATTAGCTACCAAGGACCCTCGTGCCAACCCTAATAGAAAGTAGGACCTCACTCTCTAAAGGGCATAGCTTCCTGAATTATCTAAGACCCTAGGAACCCACTTGGTCCAACAGAGGAGTGAGTGAAGGAAACAGTGCTCTCAAATGCCAGACAGAGAGAGGAGTACCCTACCAACCTTCTGCCATTAATCTTGCTGCAGTATGTTGTCACTGCTAAGAACAACTCTTGTCTGTCCTGAGAGGCTTTGCCAATCCTGTCAACACAGCAGTGGGGATGCATGCTTAGTCTCCAAAATTACTACTTTCTTAGTTGATGAGTGCACGCTTAGTAGCTTTTCTTCAAAGCATACCACCATTCCAGGTGGCTGGTTCCAAAGAGCTTGCCATCATGGCACACATGGCTACAACTATATCTTCCCTGGATGCTTGCTTTTGAACAAAAATTCCATATCTAGACTTATTTTCCCCTCTGGATAATGCCCTTTCTTATCACTAATCCTTGCTCGGGTACATCTGGGCTCCCAGTTTCAGGTCTTACAGAATCTGCTCATGCTTCTCTGAGGCAAGGTGACTTATATTTCAACAGCACTAAACCATATATTGCTTAGGGTACAATATATTTATTAGGTATCAACACCTATTAAAGGAAAGGAGAGGAAGGAGAATTGGGCAGAGGGAGGGGTCAAGAAAGCCTTGGTCAAGGTGGTAGGGAGCGCTGGAGAAAGTCCTGTTTTTCAGAGTGTTCCACTTCCACCCAAAGTGGCTTTGAGCTTAGATCCTATTTTGTTGTCACTACATGTGGGCTGTTCCAGGCAGGGCATGACCTTGAGCAAGGTGGCTCCTAGCAGTTGTGGTTGATTTTGAAGGAGCTGGCTGATCTGGGATATATGCTGATCACACTTCAACAGCGTGGCAGCCAGTTCTGTTTTGAAAGAGTTCTGGGCATTGCTCTTCCTTGTCTATTCCCAGAATCATGGTTAGTTTTTCTGGGCATAAAGCATATTTTTAGCTTTCTTAAACAGAGCCACCAGACAAGGTTCTTCTAGCCCAGTACAGGCTTCCTGGCATGAATGCTGTAGTCATTGCCCACTAGTCCTGTCTGGGAGACTCTGATTTCAAGTCCTCTTGCCTGGCAGTTGTTTTTGAATCAAAGAAAGTGAGTCTGAAAATGAGTTTTGGCTAGATGGGTAAGTATGGTTTCCTATACCCAATCTCAAGTTTCAGTTTTCTTTATTCAAAGTTGTGGGTTTTATGCCAGCATCTGTCTGCTACATAGCTAGAGAAAGCCCCTTATCCCATACTTCTACTTTAAGAGTTTCCTAATAATTATCATAATAGAAACAATGCAGTGCTATACCAGCTAAATAGGATACCGTGTTACCACTGAATGCAGATGTCTGGCACAGACAGCAATGTACTTCTCTCTGCCCCATGTTTCCATATTTTTCATTACCTCTCCAGGGTTCCATTCATCCATAAAGAAAAAAAGACACCTTTCAATAAACTGTTTTCTGAACTTCTTTATCTGAAAATAACATACTGGTTTCTGCCTTGGGGCCTTCTAGTTTATCATCATTGTTCCTGAAGGACATGGCTTCAGAATCACCATAGGCCATATGATGCCTCCCACCCATCCTCAAATGTTTCCAAGTCCTAATAGGCACAGCTTGTGAAGATGTTACCTCAGTTGACAAAAAGTATTTTGCTGGCGTGATTAAATTAAAGGCCTTAATATGGAGAGATCGCCCTGGATTATTTGGCAGGGCCCAGTGTAATCACAAGAGGCCTTAGAAGGTCAGAGTCTAAGAAGGCCATGTGAGAAAGGAAGCAGGTGTCTGAGAGTCAGATAGAGTCAGAGCTGTTATACTGCTGGCTGTGAAGATGGTGGAAGGGGTCACTGCAAAGCATGCAGACATCCTCAAGAATCTGGAAGAGGCAAGGCAGTAGATTTCAACTTCAGAGCCTCTAGAAGGAATCAACCCACTGACACCTGGACTTTAGCCCAGTGAGACTGATTTTGGACCTCTGACTTGCAAACAATAAGATAATAAATTTGTACTGTTTTAAGTCACTACATGTTTGTGTGAATATGTTGCAGCAGCAACAGGAAAACAATGTACCTAATTACACAGTTGAAGCACTGGCACTCAGTCTTAGGGCTTTTCAGGAGGCTCCTCTTTGAGAGCTGAGTGATGCCTTTCTTGGACTTGGTTGCCATAGAGGCAATTGCAAGGAAATCCTTTGCAAGGGTTGAATCTTTTAAAATGCAAGGGTCTTCAGATTTGCCTCCTCATACACTAAAGGGCTATTTCCTTGGCTGATTTGCTTGTGTTCATATTCCTTAGCAAATTGGCATCACCAAACCCAGAAAGCCCTGTGTGGAGGACAAGAGTAGCTGCTCTCCTTCATGAAGGCTTCAGGGTTACAGACTCACCCTAAGGTGCTTTGACATCCACATCAATCCTTACCCTTGAGGCCAGAGCTGGACCTTCAGTTGCTGCTTCTCTTGTCCACTCCTCTTATGTGAGAACCCCTGTCATTGGTTCTTTCTCTTCCTCTTCCCAAACTAACTTTACTAACAGTGACCATCCAGCCCAAAACATGAACTTTCAAAGCACCATTTCAGGTTAAGGAATGTCTAATGTCAAGAGATCCACTTGGACCCCTTTGCCCAACTCCATCCCATGACCCCTTCTGCAAGGCCTCCTGGAGAAGCTTCTCTAATTTCATCACTTGTGCACGGTCTTCTCTGCCCCATGTTTCATGGAAAAGAAAATTGACACATATGTTCCTACAGCCTCTAAAAGACCAGCTGCCATTTAAGTGACGTTAAGCACTTGGCGACAAGTACTGAGGCATTAGCAGTTTTGAGGTCACAGATGACCTTTTGTGCAGGAACTTGTAGACTTTAAAATTATTATCTTGCTTTGCCTCAGGGACCTGCCAGTCTTGTAATATCTAAATGGCTTTGTAGAGTTATAGCTTAAAAATTCTTTTCTAGGCACTGTGACTACATTTCATGAAATCTTCTGTAGTTGTGGGTACTCTTGGAACCTTACTCTGGGCTTCACTGCCTGCCACATTGCCTGCACAGGTGTCCATACAGTATAGACACAGTCTGACGTTCTCAGTTCCATGAAAGGGAGGTATATGCAAAATGACCTCCAAAGGCCAAAGAAGCCATAAGACCAAAGAAAAGGACCAAGTAGCCCAACCTGACAAGAAATGGTTTATTAAGGGGACTTACAGACAGAAGCGTATCTTGGGTGACTGTAGGATGAGTAGATCCCCACTTCCCATAATACCTGCTTTTATATCTCTAGAGGTTGGAGTGTATGTGCTGGTAGACCACCTGGCAGGAAATGTTTGGGATAATCATAACTTTAGAGCAGTTCAAGGACCTTAAGCCCTGGGGGAATAATTAAGGATTTGGATAAACAAAAGGAAAGAATGGGGGTGAAGGTGGTGCTATGAGAAGGTAGTCATCATGGCAGATTTGTCCCAAGATGTCATTTGTGCAAGATGGAGGTTCACACATCCTCTTCGTACATCTGCCATATGCCTCCTTTCTAGGTTGAGCGATGCCTTCTATAGGTTTAGAAATTGGGTGTAAATAGAAACTGACATGTATATTACCCTCCAGGCTCTTCTTCTCTTGATGCTTTTGAGAGATTTTAATATATTTTACCATGTTAGAAATTTCATAAAAAATCACATAGGTCCTGCTCCCTGTATGATACATCCAGTTCCTAACAGTACATTCCTTAGGGGCATCAATTCCAGCATCAAAGTAGTTCCAACAACCTGTCTTTTCCCATAGTGTGATATGCCAATACCCAGCTACTGAGGGTAAGTCTATGCTCAGTGGAGCCACTGGGCAGTTTGGAAGCTGTGGCAAAAGTGTACTTCTGGCTCTATTCTAAAAATAGTGATGAGTCATCACGTTAAGGGGTGCCAAACCAGAATCCCCCAAATATTACATCAGATCAACAAATATATAATGCAAATGATCCAGGCTGTGGATCCAGCCTGTGTCTCAGGAATTCTGTGACATGAACATGGCTGGCCTTTCCTACTTTCTGAGTAACTACAGGATCTCATGCCCACCTTCCTGACTTGTCTCTGACACCCAAGTTCCCCTGGTTTGCTTTTTTCTTCTACTGTGGCCTGCTTGATGGTGTTGGTGACCAGTCTTGCATGGTGAGGTACCACACCATTTCTATTGCTATTAGTTCCCTCTGTGAGAATGTTGGTTCTCTGGGAGCCTGGGTGGCTCAGTCTGTCAAGTGTCTGACTCCTGATTTCGGCTCAGGTCATGACTTACAGTTTCGTGACTTCAAGCACCACATAGGGCTCTGCACTGACCCTTCAGAACTTGTTTTGGATTCTCTCTTCTCTCTCTCTCTCTGCCCCTCCCCTGCTGGCACTCTCTCTTTCTCAAAATCAATAAACTTAAAATATATATATATTAAAATGTTCCTTCTCAGCCTACAAAAAAAAAATCCCTGAGAGGCCACAATATCATTCTATTCCTTGGCAAATATGATGTTTCACACACCAAAATGGGTGTGAACCCTCATGGGGCTCAGACTGAATCCAAGGGCTGAGGTAGAAGGGATGCCTTCAGGGCTCAACAATGACTTGTTCTCTCATCTTTTGCCCAAGTCTTAAGACACAAAGGTCTTCCTGAGTCCTATTTTTCTCTCATGGCAATAAAATCCTGGGGAGGTACAGGCCCTACCTCTTCACAGTCAGTGTAGGCTGAGCCAGAGACACCCTACTACAGTTTATACTCACTCTTTCTGTGTTCACAAACCTTGATTTTAGCTGCTGCCTCTCTCCCTTGTTTTTGTGTGGCTGAAACCAGGCATGTGGCCAAGTGCAATAGGATTAGCTTTAAAGGACTATTGGGAAAAATTGTCATAAGACTGGAAAAAAATTAACATTTATATGGTTTTGTTCTACAGCTCTGGAAAAGTTTTGGAGGGGTAGCTAACATCCAGGAAGTTGTCTTCACCTGATTTGTGTGTTATCATGAAGTCATCCAGGCATTCCTGCCACCGACATGCTCAGAAGGCTCTGTGGCCAGATGGAACCAACCATGGAGCAGTAGGGAAAGTGTCAGATGAGAGCTCAAACACATTTTTTTTGAACTTTGACACTTTTCTTTTTAATGTTTATTTATTGATTTTGAGAGAGAGAGAGAGAGAGACAGAGAGACAGAGAGAATGAGCACAAGAGGGGCAGAGCAAGAAGGTGAGACAGAGAATCCCAAGCAGGGCTCCATCTCATGACCCTTGAGATCATGACCAAAATCAAGAGTTGGATACCAAAGCCACTGAGCCACCCAGGCGCCCCAAACTTTGACACTTGAGTGATAACATCAAGGACACATTATGTCTATGAGAAAAAGAAGAAATAAGCCATTTCTCTAATTTTGGTGACTGTGCTTAAATATTAATTTGCCACTTCTTTCCTTAAATGCTAGTTACTGATGAAATGATGATGATGATCTCAAGAGCAAATGTGGAACTGAATCCTCAACTGTCTACATCAGTTCATCGGAGTTTGGCTGAAGCTTATTGAACTGGGTTTGGATGGTAAGTTTGTGATGGCACGGTAGGCAATCAATACAATTAGTGATACACTTGTGTTCTGGGGTAACTTTTCAGAGTCCTGATTTGATCTTTAGATGGCAGTCATATTAATTTCCACCTGTTACTCCTCAGATTTCTTTCTGGGTTCAGTCACTGACACAAAAGAGTTATGCCTGAATTCTCTTACTATCTGCTGCAGAAACCAGGACTCATTGATGCCAAAAAGAGGCTTCCCAGGCAGCCTCTATTGTACATGGGCCAATGTGACAGTCTCTTCCCGAATAAAAACAGATAATGTGTGACTTCCAGGACAAAGTTGTTAAGAAACAGGTACACTTTCTACAGGTCATTCCTAGAAACCAATGTCAAATACAGCAGCAAAGCCTGCCTAAACTGAGGTTCACAACTGACTGTAGACACTCCTGATGCTGACCAGGAACCTGAGTCGGGCTGCACCCTATGTAGGAAATGCAGGCTTGCTGTGTTAAGCAGCTGATTTTTCCTTTATTCTCAAAAGCACCTCTGTATAGGAGGACTTTGCACTCTGTCTGGGGCCAGGAACGACTTTTCTCCCTGTGTGTTGCATGATCTTTTTCTCTGCCTGCTCCATGCTGGTGGCCTTTCCCAGACTTTGGTCTCACATGCACACACATGGTCACTTGGTCAGTTTCCAGGGAGGACTCCATGGGAACCTGTGTGCATCCCCAGAACCCTCTCTCTGTACAGCTTTCTTCTCTCTGACACTCTGTCTATGATTCTGGCTGTGTCCACCTCCCTAAACTCTGAACTCAGCTCTAGAGACTGATGCTACGCCCTTGGTCTCTGCATGGAAGCCTGGAAACATGTTTTTTTTTTTATTTTATGTATTTATTTTGAGAGAGAGAGAGAGAGTGTGTGTGTATGTGTGTGCAGGGGAGGGTCAGGGAGAGAGGGAGAGAAAGAATCTCAAGCAGGCTCCATGTTGTCCGCACAGAGCCCAATGTGGGGCTCGATCCTGCAAACCATGTTATCATAACCTGAGCCAAGATGAAGAGTCAGACACTGAATGACTGAGCCACCCAGGAGCCCCTGGAAACTTTTTTGAGCAGTAAGCTGGGCCAATCGCTGACCTCACCCCTTTGTTTCCCTTCTCTTAGGGACAACTGTGCTACACTGCCTTGGCTATGTTATCCAGTGACTGAAATCTGGGTTTCTGTATTCAGCTTGTTTTTTCTAGTTAAGTCAGGACGATAAATCCAGTCCTTGTTACTGCAGCAGGGCTGAAAGTGGAAATCCTCTAACTAGTCTCTTTAACCAGGATTGTTCTAAAAGCTTTTGGAAGGGGTCTGCCATTACAATGAAATAGATGTGTTGATTTTTCTTAGTTTAGCTACTTTATAATACTGGTAAATTCAGGAAAGTCTCCTTGGAATCACTGAGTGGAGTGGCTACACTAAAACATCCAAGTGCTTGGGCGAGTCCCTTAGAAGGAAGGTCCTTCTGGAATCACTGAGTGCAGCTTCCTTTAGGAAGGAGGGCTCTTTGTCCTAAGGAAAGGGTGATCAGAACTTTTGTGTTTTGTAAGGAAAAAACAAAGTGTTCCTGCTTGGGGCATGTTGGCCATGTGGGCAGAGGGGGTCTTGTCCTGGATCATGAGGCTGTGGGGACTGGAAGCTGGCCTGCTGATGGCTCCCTGTGGGTGGGGCAAATGTCACCTGAAACATGGAGTCCTAGCAGCACTGACACCTTGGGCTCAGGCATGGCGGCGGGTAAGCATCATAAACGAGGACGACAGGAAAGGCAGCCAGAGCAGAAGACTCAGCCTCCATCACTTACTTGCAGACCTAGCCTTGAGGAGGCTTTGCTAGTGTGAAAAGGGTCCACATCCCCAAAACTGTGTCTGCTCCCATTTTGCAGCTGCTTCAGGTCTTTCCCCAGAAAAAGGTCCCATTAACATTAGTTGTTTGAACACTTCTTCCTTTTCAAGCACTGTTTCAGTGCCTAGGGTGCTGGTTTTCACAGTGTTAATGTCTCCAATACTTCATGGGGGGGGGGGGGTGATAGTCCTTGCATCTTTACTCCATGACCTTCCCATTCTTTATTTGTTTGGGAGTTTCGTTCTTCAGGTGATGGAAATAAACAAGTTTTAATAGGAAAGTCCCTGGATGATTTGACAGAGGATCCTGCACTGGATATAGCATTGCTTTCAGATATGACCTGCCCGCAGATTCTACTCAGCTTCCAGGGCCCATCCTGTAAGCATATCAGGAGAGTCCTGATGAGCCATAGTGGACTTCTTTCAAACTAATGGTCCTCAGAATTGCAGGAGGCTGGATGCCCAGGAGGAGGGGTTGGAATGCTCTAGGGAGGCTGATTAGACTCACCCCCTGCCCAGCCTGCAGGGCTCTGAACAATCTGCTCCTTGAGCACCTCTCCAGCTTTATCCCTCACCATTCACTTCTTTATGTGCACTCCAGTCAACCTTCCTATCCCATGCTCTCTGTCCTGTGGTATCTGCACGATGCCAGTTCCTCTGCCCAGAGATCTCTCCCCTGGTCTTCAATCAACCCTTGCCTGATTAATCCCGGCCCATTCTTAGATTCTGTTTAAATGTTTTTTCTCCAGAAGGAATTTGTTGATCCCCAAGAGCAGGTTAGGTCTCTAGTTTTTCTCTCAATTCACACTATACCTTTCATTTGTGATATTCATATTGCTTATTCATATCATATTCATATTCATATCATATTGCTTATCATCACACACACACACACACACACACACACACACACACACAGAGTCATTTAATCCTAACAAAACTCAATGCCGTCATTACTGTAGTATTTGAATAACTTTTAGAAATAGTTGAAATAGTTATTGGTTAACTCTAGTTCCCTGTTGGAAAGTAAACCAAGTACAGAGAGTGACAGGAATATCTTGTTCAAGCTGCTAGAACATAGTACATCCTCTTTGACATGTGGGAGGGAATAAACATCAAATATAGTACTTTTTCATAATTGTCATCATTTTAAAAAGGAATGCTCCTCATGGTAAAGACTCATTCCTATATCTTGCTCCTCCTATATCCATATTTCTATATCTTATTCTGATATTCATATTTATTCCTATATCTCCTTCGTGCCTGATGCTGTGCCTGAAATACAGTGGATGCTCAGATCTGTCCCTTTGGTGGGTAAATGGATACATACTTCCAAAAGGTTTTAAATATGTACATGCTCTTGCTTCTGACTATGGGGTAATGAGCCCACCATCTCTCAGCCTTTTGCCATAATTCTCCACTTGATTTGTTTTCATTTGTAATGAATTTACTTTTTCCTGGCCTGTAACTGGTTTTCTTTCCCCACTATGTTCATACTGTTGCAGGCAGGGATAGTGATGGAAGGGATTCTCATCAGATGGGAGTTCATACTGCTGGGCTGCCAGCAGCTGGGGAAGGTCCCTCCAGGGACCTGTGCATAGGTGTTCATGGGAGACACTGGTCTGATTGTTACAATTCAAACCCAGTCCTGGCTAGAGTTGAGGAGCTGAGCTTCAAGACCTCTGAAAACTCTCTCAAGAGCTGATCCATGATTTCATAGGGAATAAAGGCAATCCCTTATTTTGTATTGTAGGTCTGTATATGAAACAGCAAGTGATCACATTGAATGCAGAGCCCCCCATGGATAGGTTCTATTCATAGACATTCATTAAATGCCAAAAACATGTTAGACATTGTACCAAAACAAAGAATTAGGTAAGGTCTCTGCTACGATATAGGCTCTTCCTAGGAAGCAGAGAAACTAAATTCATTGAGTCGGTGGAAAAAAAAAATCACAGGTAAAGAACATAAATGCAGTCAGGGTTCTGACCCTTTTGAAAGAATTTCTTACATGTTTCCTTTATATGTCATGGTTTTATATATAGAATGTGGCATTCACCATCCTAAAAAGGAATTGTAAGCTGAAGCCCAAAACCCTTGCAGACAGGAAAATTATAATGGGCCATTTCATTTTACCTTCCTGAGTCTTGGTTTTTTTATTTGCAAAATGAGACAGAAGCAGTTAATGCACCGAATGGGGCTGACAGGCAGCCAGCACCCACCTGTATGATTACAGTGGCTACTAGAATATGGAAATGCTTCAATACTTGCTGGTGTATCACCCCTGCTGTAAGTCTCCTGAATGCCCACCCACCCTCCCATAGAGCCTCCTGCACTGCTCCATCATCAACTTATGGATCATTCAGAGTTGTTTTAAGAGCAGGTGGCATGCCAAAAGAGCAGTTGAAAAGAGATTAATGTAAAGCTCAGGTAAAGTGATATGTTTGGGGTTAAGAAAAATGATCAACGGATGGTAAGACATTCCACGTCTGTTGACAGTGGGAACCTGCCACTTCTATTACTTGGCCTGAAGGTTGAAGGCCAAGGAGCAACTATGGGAATTTGGTTAGATCTGTAACTGTGGCAAGAGCCAGCTGATGGGTGCTGAGGCCTTTATGGAAGAATGTAGCCACTGACAACTTCAGGTCAGCAGGGAGGAACCCACGGAATGAATAGCCCCCACCAGCCAAATCCAGCCTGTAGCTCGACAACACATCTGGCAGTCAAGGTCAGCTCCATGGGTGCAGAAAAGGGTGGAGAAGGAAGGTGAACAATGTGGGGCTTAAACTCACAAACTGTGAGATCATGACCTGAGCTGCAGTCAGAGGCTTAACTCATTAAGCCACCCACGTATCCCCATTCTGTTATTTTCTTAATAAGTCTGTTTTGTGCATTAGTACTGTCATGAGGAGACTTTCTTGAGGGTGAGACCATGAGCAGCTCCCCCCGAAACTCCCAACACACCTCACACAAGATGAGTCCATGGGAAGAACCCCCAAAGGAACAAAGGCCTGCTAAATGACTCCTCCAGGTTCCTCTGGTTCAAAACACCTAGACACTAGATGTCAGGAGCCTTGCCCTCAGAACAAGCAGGTCTGAAGACCTCCTGACTGCGAGATGCCATTTCCCCTCACAGATTCCTTTTGCTGGGTGAAGACAGCAAAGGACAACAAAGGTACAAGAGCTTGCTCCTCCACACAACCCCCTCCTCAACAAAGGACATGAGGTGCCTGGGAGTTGAGGATATGTGGATACCTTCTCATACACCAGTACCCAACAGCACCCTTGTGGTTTGCCATATTTCTCACTGTGTCCCCCCTGCTAGGGAAATGCGTGTCTGGAGGAACTGCGATTTTTTATGCTTATTGCCTTTTCAATATTAGGCGGATGGAACTCTAACCCTTACAAAAGCAGCTTAAAGCCTAGAGGAGCTCTCATGTCAATTTCAGTTTAACCAGGTGTTGCTTTTACTCTGTCAGTTGCCTCTGTGAGACTTCCTTTGCTTAGCAACAACCTCAGCTTTTCATAACAGCTTCTCCCTAAGCCTCAGCGGTAACTCTGGAGCTGCCAGTAGGGTGAAAGCCTCTTGGATTTAAATGGAATAGAAGGAAAAAACTCCCAGAGTCTGGGGGTTCCTGGAGGGTCTTAAAGTCTCTGGCATTACAGCTCTGTTTAATGGCTGGGCTGTTAATCCTTTTTAACATAAAGAGCTAGTACCCACATTGTATCCATGGGTTTTAGCCACCTGCTCTCATTCAACAGCACTGGGTTAACCACACAGGATATATTCCTGCCATGATAAAACTTTCTGTCCCACCTGGAAATCTCACCTAGGAGATTCATCTTAGCCAAAGAAAGAGAGCTTGTGAAAGTCCTTTTGAGTCACTGAGAGACAAAAAGCAGAGTGACAGTTGTGCAATATATTCTTACCCTGAATTTTACTCATCCAGAGATCAGCAGGTCATTCCTAGAAGTTTCCCAAAGCCCCATACTTTTCAAAGCTCCTGGGTTGGCATGGAATCTCCAGGGAAGAGGTAACATCCAGGCTTGGATGGTGAATTAGTTTTAACAGCTATGTTGCAGAGAGTTGCAGGGCCTCAGCATGAAGCCAAGCAGGCTATGTACTTCACCCACAGCTTTGTGACACATTCCTCAAGTAGACCATGGGTAATGGTACCTGCCATTCTTGCACAGTGAAGCATATTTGGACTGATAGGGTCCAGATGGAAGGTTCAATCTGCTATGAGTTCTGTGGTGCTTCCAACATTGTATGTGTTGTAGCACACATAGAATGTGTATACAACATTCCAGGATAAATGGACAAAGCTATTTACAGTTAGATGCTATGGGCCTAGAGGTTCCAGCTGTCCAGGCCCTGCCCTGTTCGTTTTCTGTGACCCAAACTTTGTATGCCAGGTGCCACAGAACCCATATTATTGAGCTCTGGTCTTACTAACATTTGAATAATTGAGTTGCAGGTTCATTATCACTCAGAAAAGCACTTCGAGAATTTGCTGAGACTCTTGACCCAGTATCTCCTTGGCTAATTCATGACTTTGCACTTGTCTAAAGTAGTCATTTCAGAGCCCAGAGAGTATTCAGACAGAGGTACAATTAAGAAGATTCAGAGTGTGAAAGGCCAAGTCTCTGCATACATAGTTATAGGGAGATTTAAATAAATTAAAGGAGCTAGGGTATGTGAAAGTGCTTTGTAAATTGCCAAGAACAGATGAGTATAAATTTTTATTTTTAATACTATTACCAGTGTATGTTTGTATTGGCAGATATTCTTTACTCACTGATTATAATGCTGCAAACCACCAGATGTCCAACCCAACTCATCTGCATTAAGTAATGAATAAAATACATGCAAATTAGTAGAAAGGCAAGCATCATATATCTACCTGGTGGGAATTTTTTTTCCCTCGAACACAAATAAACTTCAGGCTGTGTTTAGAAGTACGTGACTCACAGTAGAGAATAATGGTGACTAAAATTAGGACCATCTAGTTAAAACCACCTACAATGATGGAAAATGGGGTGAAATGAATGCCTTTAAAAATTCTCACAATAGGAGTTCGAAAGAACTACCAAGTTTGAGCTTGGTAGCAACAAATTTCTTGTTGTTAAATAAGTTAAAATATAATTAATTGGAGCCATAAATAATTGTAGCAATAAGAATAGTTTTATATTTTTCCATTGTTTTTTATCCAAAGTATTCAATGTGCTGTACTGTTCCCTTACAAGCTAAGATTAAGCAGAGATGCCACAGCAGCACCACTGACCTACCCTAGTCATTCCATGCAACAAATGTTGTATTTTACTAACTCTAAAAGGTATAAGTTGTAAGACACACCATTATTTTAATGTAACACAAGAAAAAAAATTACTCCAGTTAAACTGTGGTATGCCACTGATTGCAAGACATATTTCCAATTTGAAAGATTTTTAAGTAAAAAAATATGCATCTTAGAATTGATTTAAAATGTAGTCATTAAAGGTAGTATAGCTCAGAGACTGAATTTACAAGTTCCAGAATCAGACCACCTGGGTGAAAATTCTAACTTCACTTCCGGTTACCTTGAGCAATCTCTGTGTTTGAACATAGGGATCAGAAAATCAGAGTTAGAGAAGTATTGCAAGAGAGAGTTGTTAAGATTTAATTGAATTAAAAAGGGGTGTCTGGGTGGCTCAGTCAGTTAAGCATCCAATTTTAGCTCGGGTCATGATCTTGCAATTTGTGGGTTTGAGCCCTGTGTCAGGCTCTGTGCTGACAGCTCAGAGCCTGGAGCCTGCTTTGGATTCTGTGTCTCCCTTTCTCTCTGCTCCTCTCCTGCTTGTGCTCTGTGTCTCACTCTCTCTCTCTCAAAAATAAATAAGTGTTAAAATAAATTTTACAGATTTAATTGAATTAAAATGAGTCAAAAACTACAACGGGTTGTGAAATGATAGGTTGTGTGTGTGTGTGTGTGTGTGTGTGTGTGTGTGTGTGTTTTAATATCACTCCAGTAACTGTGTGGAGAATGTAGAAAACAAGAAGGCCAGTGAGGAGTTGTTGTGGAATAGTTAGGGAACCAGTATAGAATAGTTGGAGCAATAATGGGAGCTTGGTAGCAACAAAGTCAGAGAGAACTGGACACATGTGAGATGCACTGGAAATTATAGAATCTTCTGATGGACTTTATGTGGGTGGTGAGGGAGGGTAAGTCAAAGATAAGTCCTAGGGTTTGGGTTTGAGTCAAGTTTGATGATGCTAGTTATTGAGGTAAAGAAAATTGGAAGAACATGATTTTTTTTAGAGCGTTTGGGTTTTCTCATTTTGAGAGCTCACCTGCGGAAGTTGCTTAGAATACACATTCTGTGGCCTTCTCCCTGGAGATTCCAATTTAATAGGTACCTCCCCCAGTGATTCAGATGTACTGCATTCAGATTTGAGAATAGTCTAAGTCTCATTATACACAGACCACCTTTATATTAAAAAAAAAACAACAACAGTTCACTGACGTGTGTGTGAGATGAATGACAAGTATACTGGTTTGCATTCAATTATATGTATGAAGGTTACTGTACCTGAAAAGAAAATAGTAATCGACTGAAATGATGCAGATAAGAGGCCTAAAGCAAGAGATGAAGGGGGATCTATTACACTAGTCCTTCCTCCAACTTTAGGGCCTTTGTGTCTATAGGTCCTGTGTCCTTTGTCCCTTCCTCCTCCAACCCACACAGGTAACCCCTTCTCATTCCTTCTTGCCTCAAATCAAATTGCACCCCCATCAAGAAATCTTATTGGACTCCCACATAGCTCTTCATGATACACGTGTTCATAGCACCCTACACAGAGCACATTTATATTGTGTGTGAATGTTTGTGTAATGTGTGTCTCTGTGTGTGCAGTGTGTCTGTACAGTGTGTATGTATATCAATATGTGTGTCAATGTGTGCAGTGTGTGTCTGTGACAATTTTATCATTGACGTTCTCACATGCTAGACTGGAAGTGTCTCAGGAATCAAGCCATTTTTTTTTGCTCACCATTTTATCCCAGCACCTAGGACTGTGTCAGGAATATATTAAGTAGTCAATAAATAATGGGGGATACATTAACATATGTGGTTTCTTATCATTTCCAAGGGTAAATACTTTTCTTCTCTTTGGTGGCAGTTCATTGATTACCCTCAGGACTAGAATGCACCAGAAAGAAGATAATATGATTCCAAAATATATGGAAAATAATTAGACCAAAAAAAAATCTTTCCATAAACTTAAATGTCAGAAACAACACCAAAAACCTATTGAATTCACTTTTCCACTCTCTGTGGAGTCCTAATGTTCCAAAAAGGAGTTTTAAAGTCCTCTTTTAATGTCAGTGTTGAAGTGAGAACTTTATTGCCAGACCCTCTCACACTAGAAATTACTAGTCACTGGGAAACTGGAGTTTAAAATGACCCATTCATTCCCTTAAGGAACTCAACCAGCTTTATTGAGATATAATTAACATATTACATACATAATTACATATGAAAGTGTAAGTGTACAATGTGATTATGTGATACACTCATATGTAGCCAAATGGTTACTCATATATAGCCAAATGAGGGGTAGTTAGCACCTATATCCCTTCACATAATTACTATTGGTTTTTTGTGGTGAAAACATTTAGGATTTACTCTGTTAGCAACTTACAAGTATATAATAAAGTATTATTAGTTATGGTCATGATGCTATACATATTATATATATATATTTATATGTAATATATTTATATTGTTATATATTGTTATATTGCTTATATTTATATAAATATATTGTTACATATTGTTATATAATTATGTACCATAAATTAATAATATAAATAGTATAATTATATAACAATATATAACAATTTCTTTATTAATTCATGCATAGACGGACATTTAGATTATTTCCATGTCTTGGCTATTGTAAAAAAATAATCCTTCAATGAACATAGAAGTTAAGATATTTCTTTGATATCCTGATTTAATTTCTTTGGATATATACCTAAAAGTGGGATTGCTGGGTTATATAGTAGTTCTATGTTTAATTTGGGGGGGGGGATTGCCATAATGTTTTCCATAGTGGCTGCAACAATTTACATTCTCATCAACAGTGAACAAGGGTTCTCTTTTCCTTATATCCTTGTGAACCCATGTTCTCTCTTTTTGATCCATTCTAACAGGTGTGAGGTGATACTTGTGGTTTTGATTTGCATCTCACTGGTGATTAGTGATATTAAGGACATTTTTACACACCAAAAGGTGTCTATCTATGCATGAGTGAATTAAGGTTTTATATATTTTATATATAATTATATTATTTATTTATATGTATTTATTTTATATATAATATATATTCATATATATTATTTATATATAGTCATATATATTATTTACATATATTTGTAATTATATAACAATATATAACAATATATATAATTATAAGCAACATAATAATATATAACAATATAAATATACATATATTTATACATATATAAAACATATATAGCATGGTGATCATAACTAATAATACTTTATTATATACTCTGAAGTTGTTAAGAGTTTTGGCCATCTGTATGTCTTCTTCAGAAAAATGTGTATTCAGTTCCTCTGCCTTTTTTTTTTTTAATCCAGTTGTCTGGGATTTTGTTTGTTTTTGGTATCCAGATGTAGGAGTTTCTTATATATTTTGGACAATAACCCCTTACCAGATATATGGTTTGCAAGTTTTTCTCCCATCCTGTAGGTTACCTTTCACTTTTTTTGATTATTCCTTTTGCTGTGAAAGTTTTTAGGTTTTGGATGTAGTCCCACTTGTTTATTTTTGCTTTACTTGGTTATGCTTTTGGTATCATATCCAAAAAATTGTTGCTCAGACCTATGTGAAGGATCTTGTCTTGTATATTTTCTTCTAGAAGTTTCATGATTTCAGGACTTACATTCAAGTCTTTAATACATTTTGAGTTGATTTTTGTGTGTTGTTTTTTTTTTTAATTTTTTTTATGTTTTTTTAATGTTTATTTTTTGGGAGAGAGAGAGAGGACAGAGCATGCATGAGCAGGGGAGAGGCAGAGAAAGAGAGGGAGACACAGAATCTGAAGCAGGCTGCAGGCTCTGAGCTGCCAGCACAGAGCTCAATGCCGGGCTCGAACTCACTAACTGTGACGGGAACCGAAGTCTGTGACCGGAACCGAAGTCTGATGCTCAACGGACTGAGCTACCCAGGCGTCCTGATTTTTGTGAGTGTTGCAAGATATGGGTCCAATTTCATTCTTCTACATGTGATCATTCAATAGCACCATTTATTGAAGGGACTACCTTTCCCCATTGAATATTTTTGCTATCAAACTTGAAATCAACCACAAGAAAAAAAATTGGCTTACTTTTCAAATATTAGTTGACCATATATATGAGGGTTTATTTCTGGGCTCTAAATTCTGTTCTATGGTCTATGTATCTATTTTTCTTCCAGTACCATATTATTTTGATTGCTACAACTTTGTAATACAGTTTGAATTCAGGAAGTGTGATACTTCCAGCTTTGTTCTTTCTCCCCATTGCTTTGGCTATTTGGGGGTCTTTGTGGCTATGTATGAATTTTAGGATTTCTTTTTGTATTTTTGTGAAAAATGCCTTTGGGATTTTGAATTTCATTGAATCTATAGATGGCTTTGGGTCATACAGACATTATAACAATATTAATTCTTCCAGTCCATGAACACATCTTCCCATTTACTTCAGTCTTCTTTAAATTTTTCATCAAAGTCTTATAGTTTATTGTGTATAGAATTTTCACCTCCCTTATTAAATTTATTCCTAAGTATTTTATGATTTTTATGCTATTGTGAATAGTGCTGTTTTATTTCTTTTTCAGATATTTTCTTATTAGTGTACAGAAACACAACTAATTTTTTATGTTGATTTCTTATCCTGCAATTTTAATGAATTTGTGGATTTTTCTGGTAGATTATATACGATTTTCTCTATATACTATCATATCATCTGCAAACAAAGACAATTTAACTCTTCCTTTCAGATTTGAATATATTTTATTTAATTTCCTTGCCTAATTCCTCTGGCTAGGACTTCCAGTACTATATTGAATAGGAGTGGGCACCCTCATCTTGCTCCTGAGCTTAGAGAAAAAGCTTTCAACCTTTGACCATATATGAGGTTATGACCAATATAACCTCATATGACTAATATGAGGTTAGCTGTGGGTTTTGCATATATGGTTTTTATTATGTTGAGGAGCATTCCTTTATACCCAATTGTTGAGAGGTTGTTTTTTTTTTTATCATAAAAAGGTGTTGTACTTTGTCAAAATTTTTTTCATCTATTGAGATGATCATAAGATTTTCACCTTTCATTTTCTTATGTGGCATATTGATTTGCGTATGCTTAAACATCCTTGCATCCCAAGAGTAAATCCCACTAAATCATGGTATATGGTCCTTTTAATGTGCTATTGAATTTGGTTTGCTAGTACTGTTGAGGGTATTTGCATTTATATTCATCAAGAATATTTTTCTATAGTGTTTTTTTTTCTTGTGTCCTTATATGACTTTGGTACCAGGGTAATATTCACCTCATGATTCTTCCTCTTTAATTTTTTAAAAGAGTTTGAGAATTATGGCATTAATTATTCCTTAAATGTTTGGCAAAATTCACCAAGGAAACCATCAGGTCCTGGGTTTTCATTGTTGAAAGGCTTTTGTTCACTGATTCAATCTCCATGGTTATTTCTCTGTTCAGATATTATATTTCTTGGTGACTCAGTTTTGGTAGGATGTAAGTTTCTAGAAATGTATCAGTTTTTTAATTGTCCAATCTATTTGTGTGTAATTGCTCATGGTAATCTTTTATGAACTTTATATTTCTGTAGCATCAGTTGTAATGTCCTATTTTTTTATTTCTGCTTTGAGCTTTTTGGTCTTCTTTTTTCCCCCTTAATTTGGTTAAAGTTTTGTCAGTTTTGTTTATCTTTTCAAAAAAACTCCAGCTCTTAGTTTCATTGATCTTTTTTATTGTTTTTCTGTCCTATATATTTTTATTTCCACTCTCATCTTTATTATTTCCTTCCTTATGCTAACACTGGGCTTAGTTTGTTCTTTGTCTAGTTTCTAATGGTGTAAAGTTAGGTTAGTTTTTTTTTTTTTTGAGATCTTTTTTTCTTAATATAGGCATTTATCACTATGAATTTCCTTTTTAGAACTGCTTGTGCCGCATCTCATAAGTTTTGGTATGTTGTGTTTTCATTTTCATTTGTTTCAATATAGTTTTGATTTCATATTTCACTCATTGGTTGTTCAGAGTGTGTTGTTTACTTTCTACTATTTGTGGATTTTCCAGCTTTCCTCCTGTAATTGATTTTCAGTTTCATACCATTGTGGTCAGAAAAGTTACTTGGTGTGTTTTCGGTCTTCTTAAATTTGATAAGACTTATCTTGTGACCTATAGTATGATCTATCCTAGAGAATTCCATGTGCACTTCAGGGGAATGTGTTTTCTGATATTGATGGATTGAATGTTTTGTCTACATGTTTTAGGTCCATTTGGTCTAAACTGTAGTTCAAGTCCAACATTTCCTTATTGATTTTCTGTCTGGATGATCTATCCATTGTTGCAAGTGGGGTATTGGAGCCCTCTGCTATTGTCTATCTCTCCCTTCAGATCTCTTAGTATTTGCTTAATATATTTTAGGTGTTTTGATGTTGGATGTATATGATTGTTATATCTTGATAAATTGATCACTTTATCATTATATAATAATGGTCTTTTTCTCTTATTACAGTTTTTGGCTTAAGTCAATTTGGCTTATGTATGATATATATTTGTAAAAACCCCTGCTCTCTTTTGATTTTTGATTTTCACTGGCATGGGATATCTTTTTCTATCCCTTCACTTTGAGCCCCTGTGTGTCATTAAAGCTGAAGTGAGTCACATGTAGGCAGCATATATTTGGGTCTTTTTTTTTTTAATCCATCTAGCCAAGCTATGCTTTTTGATTTCAAGAATTTATGCTAAAATTACTTATCAATAGGTAAGTACTTATTAATGCCATCCTATTAGTTACTATCTGGCTGTTTTGCAGTTCCCTTATTCTTTATCTTCTCTTTCTGCCTTCCTTTATAAATTTATGATTTTCTATAGCTGCATGATTTTTTTTTCCTTTCCCTATAGCTTATGTATATCTACTGTAGGTGTTTGCTTTGTGGTTGCCATAGGCTTACAAACAACATTTTATAGGTATAAGTCTATTTTATCCTAACAACTTAACTTTCATTACATACAGAAACTATATTCTTTTACTCCCCAGTTATACTTTTGATGTCACAATTTACCTCATTTTATATTGTATATTCATGAACATATTATTTTACTGAAGTTATTTTTACTATTTTGTCCTTTAACTTTATACTACAATTAAGTGGTTAATACATCACCATATTATAATATTGGTACAATCTGAAATTGATTATAAACTTAACTTTGCCAGTGTTTTGTATATTTTTATATGTTTTCATATATTGAGTGTTTTTTTTTTTTTATTTTATTTTAGCTTGATGAGCTCCTTTAAGCATTTCTAATAAGATAAGTCTTGTGGTGATTAACTCCCTCAGCTTTTGTTTATCTTGGAAAGTTTATCTATCCTTCAATTCTAAAGAACAACTTTACCAAATAGAGTATTATTAGCTGGCAGGTTTTTTGTTTTTTGTTTTTGTTTTTCCCTTTTCGCACTTTAAATATATCATCACTCTCAGGAATCCTGGGTGGCTCAGTCGTTTAAACATCCAACTCTTGATTTCGGCTCAGATTATGATCTCACAGTTGTGAGATTGAGCCCTGTGTTGGGCTCTGTGCTGGACATGGAGCCTATGTATGATTCTTTCCCCTTCTTTCTCCTCTCTTGCTGTCGTGCTCTCTCTCTCTAGCTCAAAAATAAATAAATAAATAAATAAATAAATAAATAAATAAATAAATAAAAATATATCATACTCTTGCTCCTAGCCTGTAAAGTTTCTGCTGAGAAATTTGTCTAGAGCCTTGAGAGGACTCCTTTCTAAGTTACAACTTATTTTTTCTTGTTGCTTTTAAGCTTCTCTCTTTACCTTTGACTTCTGACATTTTCATTTTAATGTGTCTTGGAGACTGTTTATCTTTTTTTTAATGTTTTTATTTATTTTTGAGACAGAGAGAGACAGAGCATGAGTGGGGGAGGGGCAGAGAGAGAGGGAGACACAGAATCGGAAGCAGGCTCCAGGCTCTGAGCCATCAGCCCAGAGCCTGACGCAGGGCTAGAACTCAAAAACCATGAGATCATGACCTGAGCTGAAGTCGGACGCTCAACCGACTGAGCTACCCAGGCTCCCTGAGACTGTTTATCTTTGAGTTTATTTGGTGACCTATATGATTCATTAACTTGGATATCTAAATCTCTCCCCAGATTTGGGAAGTCGTCCATCATTATTTCTTTAAATAAGCCTTCTGCTACCTTCTCCATCTCTTTTCCTTCTGGGACTTCAATAATTTGAAACTTATTCTTTTAATGGGATTGCATAGATCACATAGGTTTTCTTCATTCTTTTTCATTCTTCTTCCTTTCCTTTGTTCCCTCTGACTGAAAAATTGCAAAGATCCTGTTTTGTAATTCACAGATTCTTCCTTCTGCTTAATTCATTTTGATGTTGATGGCCTCTATTGCATTTTTTATTTTATTCATTATACTTTTCAGCTCGAGTTTTTCTCTCTCCCTTTTTAAACAATTTCTTGTTCTTTGTTAAATTTCTCATTTGTTTGTGCATTGTTTTCCTGATTTTGTTGACCTGTGTTTCTGTGTTTTCAGGTAGCTCATTGAGCTTCCTTAAAATAGCTGTTTTGAATTCTTTATTGGGTAAATTGCCAGTCTTTGTGTCTTTGGGTTACGTTCTTCAAACATTACTGTGATATTTTGGTGGTATCAAGTCCCCTTGATTTTTCATGTTTCTTAAAGTTTTGCTGTCTTCACATTATCAGTAGCAATCACCTCCTCCAGTCTTTACTACCTGATTTTGGGAGAGAAATACCTTCTCTGCTCTTCTAGGGATTCTGAGGCTTTGTCAGATTTTCTATGGTTATGCCTTTTCCACACTTTTTGATCTCTCTTATGGCAGAATTCTTAAGCTTGTGTGCTTTTTCTCTGTTCTGCAATGCTCTAGACCAAGTGCTGATACCTCCTTTATAATTTCTCAAAGGAAGCACTAAAACTTAAATTTGTTGTTTCTCCTTAGCCTATAGATTTGGTCTGTTTTTCTGTACATGCTCACTAGTCATCTACCAAAGCCTACACTTTCCAATGTTAAGGGCATGCACAGAGAACTGGTCACAGGATGTGGGAGTGTATGGGTGAGGCATGTGGAATTCTGAGGGTGGGCCAACTGGGGGAATCCATGGATGAGGTATCACAAGCAAGCAGCTCATGGGAAGGCTTCCTGATGGAGGCTGTGATCAGTCAGTAGGATCTTCATTCTTTTTTATGTCTTCCTAGAGTTCTATCTGCCACTCTTACAGCCTTTTTCAGCCGCCCAGTCATCCAGCTCATGACAATACTCGGGATGGAGTGAGAGGGAAATGGGCCCCATCTGGAGAAGATGAATGCTTACTCACACAATTTTACTTTCCCTTGTGGGAGAAATCATGGATTGAGAAGGTATCACTTGGTACTAAGCTGTGCTGCCTTGAAGAAAGCATTATGCCAATAAAGTCAGACTGTCCTCCTACCCTCTCCAAGGTAAAACTTGAATTTTTAGCTCTAATGCTAAAATAGAACTTCTCTGCTGGAAACCCAGGCTTCCATAAAAGCTCTCAAGTTCATGCTTGATCTAAGATTGTGTTCTCCAGGGGCTCCATGACTGTCTGAGAGAGGTTGGAGCCAGTTCATGGTCACTGCAGGGTCCAAAGCCAGACCAAGGTCTATATGTTTGTTACTTGATGCACAGGAAAGCAAGGCTCCTCTGGTCCCTAGGAACACGGTGCTGAATCCCACAGTTCCCACAAAGACCCTTCTGCTTGTGGGTGTGTGCCAAATTGTTGTTGAAAGCAGGGATTTGACAAGAATGTCTTATCAGCCATGTTGTTGATGTCACTCCTCAAGGACCTTTTGGACTAATGGAACATGGGAGTTCTTTGGTAATTGTTCTTTTCATGTGCCTAATGTGGATTAGTCACCAGATGACTAAAGCTGGATAAATGTGTTTGAGTCAAAACAGCTTTTCTCCCTCAAATTAACCAAGTGGCTAGGATGTATTTATGCCATTTATGGAGTAGAACTGCCTCAGAGGTCTACCAAGCCCCTGACAATGACCTCGGCTAATGTGTAGCTCCGGTTACTATATATCTAACTCAAAGTATTAGGAATATATATTTCTAGGTATAGCCCAACTAGACCACATTTCTTTCTTCAATGTCATAATTACTCCCAGAATGCCTAGTGTAAACAAAGGAGTACTGGAACAACTCTATGGAAGTGATATTTTCCCCACAAAATTCTTAAATCTCTAGTTTCTTAATAAAAGGTAGGCTGTACTGGAGGAAGGGAATAGGGAAGAGAAAAGATAAAGGGAAATGTGTAAAAAAATGTTACTAAAGAAGACATGGGTGAGCTAGGCTAGCAGGTTATTTAATCAGAGAGGCTCTCTCATTGATAATTCAAGGATATGTCTTAACATGCTATGTTTGTTAATGAAAATAGTCTATGCCTCTACTCATAAATTCCAGTTTGATGCCCAGTATTCTGGAGCTCAGATAATCCTATGCCATGGACTCTACCTGACTGATTATTCTTTTATATTTTTGAAGACAAGGAGTGATGAGACATTAATATAGAAGCTCCTAGTATGCCAATGTTTAGAAGAATGACTCTACATGTGGCTTGGAAAAAAGACAGGTATTAATGCAAAAATGATCAGGAGGCCAGGGTGTCTGACGTATTTGTAAAGCACCAGTGTTGAGGTGCGTGCAAGAATGGCAACAAACACCTTGTAATGAATTTGCTGCCCTTGGGCTGCTGTGATAGAGGGCGATTACTTCTGACTGGTGAATTACACCGTGGAATATTGATTTCTTTGTTCAGAACTAGGCCTGGGCAAATGGTTTGCCTGACCCTTTTACACACGTGCTGTGCTAGTGTTGGCTCAATCAAATGCTTAGTAGATGAAGAAAGCCTTTCATTCTTGGAGGGAGGCATCCTGTACCCAGAACATGAGGAAGAAAATGCTAGTGAGTGGGATGAATTATCCATTATTCTGGATCATGGAGGGTCTGGTGAATTAGTTTTTGTTAAGTAGAATGTCCCAATGACTTTAGGCCTAACAAACATGGGGGAAAACAGTGCTGATTTAATTTCCTTGGCTTTCTGTGTGCTATGAGCTGTGTTGCTGACAAGAAGAGTCAGAATTACTAGCTATTACAAATAAAAGCACCAAGAAGTTTGTTGTTACCTAAACTGGTGTCATTGTCCGAATAAGGAACATTCTCTCAGTCAGTCAGGAGAAAGAGTTTGTAGGCAAAGAGCTTGTGCAGCTACATCATTACTAATGATTAGCTCTAATACATATGGGGCTCCCTGGGTGATTCCAAAAGTTGCTGTTTTTTGTTTATTTGGTTAAAAATCAATGCATGTAGGACACAATTCTTATCAAATATATTTGAGAAATGTAGGCAACCTATAAGAAAAATCCAGAGTGAAATTTCACAGTAGGGTTCTTTAACATGGATTTGGAATAGTCCACAAACCATCCATAACCATCTAGAGCATTTTGTAAGCATTTTTTAAGCATGTGGACTTGTTTGGTTTTCTTGTATTGAGAATGTGATTGTATTTCTTCAGACTCTCAAAGAGTAGCCTGACATCCAGAGCTTTCAGAATGGTAGCCTTTTAAATCCTTATTTCCATGCCAGAAAAAGAGGCCCTTCCTAGTCGAGTGTGAATAGTGATACTTCTTACATACCTCCACAAGACCAATTCAAGTGTGGACTTGTCTTGTTTTGGGAAATAGATATGAACAATGAAAGATTGGAGAAGGAAGGTCCAGAGGATTTCAGAGCTTGGGAGGCCTTTTGTGACCAGCTTGTCCAATATTCATTTTAGCAATTAGGAAAACAAGGCCCCAGAAGGTATAGTGGTGACCTATTGCAGATCTCACTGCAAACCTTAATGCAGTCTTCGGCTGCCTGTTTCATATTCTCTCTATTCTACCCATACTCATTCCCCAAAAATGAGGGGAAGTTGGCATGTAATAGCATATACTACCTTTACTATGCAAAATGAAATCTGATTGTATTTTGCCAAGAGCCATCTAGGAATGGTGCTCCCAGTGGCTGATTAGGAAAGAGGCAGGACTTTGCCTTACCCTCTAAGAACTTACTTTTGGCACTACAGAACACATTTGCATATGCATATTTAGACCCCTGCACACATACAGGCTCAGGAATGAGTTATACCTTTTGAATTTCTTCTCTATCATTTTATTTTCATTTTCCTTGTTCATTAAACTCTAAGATGGACACTTAGAGAAAATAATGTTGTATTTAATAGACAGCATCTATTACAGTACATCTTATTTCTTTGCTGTCTTCCTTTCCAACTGGTCAAGTACAAATGATAATTGTGGGCAGGAGTGAAAAGAATGACAGGGCACTGGCTCAAACTGGTGACATGGTATTTATTTTCATTTCCCTTCTTTTTCTACCTCCTCCTTCCAAAAGAAGACAAGGAGTCCTCACTCATGTGTGTCCTCTATGCTTTGGGCTCTTTTCCCCTTTGCAGTTCATAGATACAGGAGATATGGCTTGATGGCTCCACCTAAACCTTTCATCAACTTTGCAAATGAAACTTCAGAAGAAACTAAAGCTTAAGACAGTAGTAGCCAGGGACAAACATTTGGAAAAAGGGATCAGGGACCATGAAGATTCGAACACCAAGCTCAGTCAAGTCTTTGCCCACTGCCTCTTACAGTCTCATGCTCTTCCCAGAGGAGGTAAAAATGAAGCATAGAGTCTAGCAGCATCATGAAAAGTGAGGGGCATTAAGTGAACTTAGAATTGGACCAACAATGCACATATGTCATATGAGACCCACACAAATACTTCTGGACCCTTGAGCAGAGCACTTACCAGAATGATGTGATATAATTATTAAAAATCTTATCTGGAGACCTCTCTTTTCATTACTCTCTCTTATTATTTTAAAGATGAATTTGGGAATAACAGGTGCCATCTATTTTGAAGGATTAAGTAATTTAATAATTACAGTAAATACTTCCCCACACGGATGTGCATGTGCATACACATACAAGCATGCACACACACATTCCTAGAGAGAACTCTGAGTATTTTGCGTATCTCCAATACCTTTGACTTCCCTAGACTTTTAGTTGTATGGCAACTTATTCTCTTGTTTTATTTGTGTCATATAGAGAGCAAAATTGAACAGCAGCTTGGGGATGACATCATTTTCTGTTCCAGAAAAAGTCATTGTCTTTCAGTAGATAATACTCCTTTCCAGGTGCTTCAGTGGTCATCCCTAAAATTCTCCTTAAGGAGTCATTCCAAAAATCTGCAGAAATGGCAGCTTTGATCATGCATGTCCCCTTCTTATAAGCCATTCTGGAACAAAGACAATGCATCAGCTCTGGAACTCACCCTGATCCACACCTTCCATTGCCATTTATCAAAAACACAGCTTTCCCAAGTTTTTCTTGTAGAAATCTTATAGAATCTGAAATTACAAGATTGAATTTTAAAGATAGAAAATGATTATTAATCTTCCATCAATAACACCTTATGTAAAACATAAGAAGAACCCAACTTGCTAGTAATAGAATCTGGACTATTTCTTAATTCTACTGGTCAACAGTTTGGTTCTGTATCCAAAGTGCTGTACTGATATTTAGAACTTCTAAAATCAGAGTCACTGGAAACCAGGTAAATGCTATGGCCATTGCCAACATATGTTTCTAGGAAGTTTTAATCACATATGTATTCTGCCAGAGGTATAATTCATTTTCAAATAAGGCTAATAATGATCCCTGAAGTATAGAAATAAATTCATGTACTTTAATATGCCAGAAGCAATGTTTAAGTTATATGGAAGTTTGCATGGGGGTAAGATCAACATTCAGAAAATGAAAGCCAAACTAAACCCCCTTCATAAAAAAAATAATACACCAACATGCATTAGACATAAATTATAAGAAGTGATTATGTCTTGAGCTCAGGAATTGGAAAGTCTTTTCTACAGAAAGCCATGTTGTTCTAGTCACATAATGTGGAGAGAGATCCCATCTAGTCACAAGATGGGAGAGAGATATGAAGTTATAAGGGACAGTTAGAAGAAAGATGCAAAGACTCAGAGAGATCTCAGTTGCTCACAGATCATGGAGATTTGCATTTATTTGCATTTATTGCTTGGGAGAAAGATAGAGTTGGACACTCATGGAAATAGTGTCTGAATTAAAAACAGAGAGGTAAGAGCTGATGCTTTAGAGTTACCTGACTGAGCAGTTTGTAGTGACAAAGGAGACGCTAACCATACAATCAAATCCCAGTGAGCAGGTTGTGAACCAAATTAGTTTTGGGATTCGGTTTAAATTAAAAAAAAAATACTGGAAAGAGGTATTATTTAGTGCCTCTCTTAGATACCACTACTCACAGTTCTTTTAAGTTGCTTATCTGATGAAGAATAAATGACTGGCATGTGCATATACATATGGCCATAGAAGCACCAGGGTGTGTAGGCTCATCATTAGCAGGGACCATCTACTCTGTCACATATCTCTTTTGGATAGATTTTTCTCCTCTCATGAGAAGTACCTCAAAATTTTACCACTGGAAATATAAAAAAAATTGTAGATGTTTTACTGATCCCAGATTTTACATGTTTTATATCAAGTGCACACATTAAAGGGATATTTCTGTGATTGATTGGTGTGACTGTCCTCTGTTCTAAACAGAAATATACAATAAAGATAGGTTGGGCTAGTGAACTGTGTTAAATTTCAATCATATTTTAGTATTAATTCATTTGCTAACTTATCTGCAGCTTAAAGAACAATACCTATCATTCATCATCACCATCATTATCACCATCCACAGCAACAAAAGCAAACATTTGGGGATAATCTGCTGTAATTATAGCTCCAGATCTGCAAGTTCCAATAATCACAAGGCAGTCCTTGGACAAGTATTGAATGCTTCAGGTTAGACATCTGATCCTACTGTGTAGAAACATTTTGTACCTAAGTATAATTCGTGAGCCATTGAACATCTGTGTGGATAGAAATGTATAGATATTCTGTTGAAAGAAGATGAATGGAGTTCTTCAAGAGTTTGCTTGGAGTGGGTAGGGCTAGAATATTCTCCACCACCATGCCCCCTAAACACATGAGAGATTGTTATGGGATAAAACCTGCCAGACTTAAAGCATGGTTCTCCCAAAAGACATCCCAAAGTTAGGGTGGTGGGTGCATCCTAAAGTGTGACATTGACTTTAGTCCCAAGGATCCTGGTACACTTGAAATCTAGGCCAGCCTGTAGTAATGGTCTTCCATCAGTACCTGTACCAAGAAAGCTAACTTCAGACACACTTCAGGATGCTTTTCTTCATTCTAATGAATAAGAACTCTCTAGCCAAGCTCCTTTTCCTGAGAAGAGATAGGCCTGAGATTGTCCCTATAAGGTCCTAATCAAAGTCATGTCCTCCTGGATTGGAACTCTAAATCTGGTTAAAGGTCCTTTCTTGTGAGCAAATAGATGCTCCTATTAAAGACTGAAATTTAGCAGATCAGGGAAGATGAGAGAAACTCCCCCTTGCAGCAGAATGGGGGGGGGGTGGTGGTTCTCCTATCTGCTGAACCTATCAGTCATGCCAAAGCAGCTTCTACAAGGCACGTGCTCTTTAATAATCAGAGCTCTAATGAACCACAAGATGAGGAGGGCTACAAGTTCACAAATAGGTAAATTTAAGTCTTCCTCATCAGTATTACTTTATAGTGTTGGTCGTGACTGAGCAGTCCTCATGGGAGGGTGGCAAAGCAGTGATCTGAAGCATGCTTGGTAAGTATGAAAGAGAAAGATCCGATTCAAATGGAGATCATGTGTCACAGTACTCTCACATCCAAGCAAATTCTGGGAAGTGTTTACTTGCAGATGCCTTGGTACATTTTATTCAGATGTGTTCTGGGCTCAAGTTTAGCAATATGGGAATTACCAGTGTTCACTTTAATCCTGTGAACCATGATCTGCATGCAAATTCTCTCACCAGTGTCTATAGTAGTGTCAGGCAAGGGAGAGCTGAAAAAATCTCACCCATCCACTTTCAGTCTAAGGAGACCCAAATCCCATGTCTTTAGTAGTTCTGGGACATATGGGAGGGGATGGCTGCAATGCAGCCAACATCTGTGAGGTTTGGCCAGACTGCTCCAGATCATGCTGCTGGGAAGAAAGTGGGTATACCTGGCACGTGGTGATGAGGGTGGAAGGTCAGAAGGACACACAGACAGACCTGAAGTCAACAGTATTTTCTCAATTATGCTAGTAACAGCCAGAAATGAAACTATTCCTTTCTAAACATTGCCTATTCCTCTCAGGTAGAATTGACCCCCGAGGACTCAAGTACCGTAATTCCTGAATGTTTTGGCTCTGACCTTATTTCTGCCTCTCAGTGAATCTTCAGCTGCTTACTTAATTCCCAGAATCAATCCGAACAGATTAGAATTATGTGAATACTATTTTGGATTAAAATCTACCTTTTCTCTTAATTTGTGACCAGAGGCAAGGTTTGTGAAGGGAAGAGACTCCCCCAAACACTGGTTGGTAGAATTTGGAAATATATATTACTAACCCACAATGTTTTAAGCTTTCTGTTTTTTTGTTTTGTTTTGTTTTTGTTTTTTCTTTCTTCTTTTTGTGAGAGCTGTGCTACGCTGTCTCACAGAAACAATCACACATAATAGCCTTCCCTGAACTGGGCTTGACATTTTGCCCAGCTTATGAGGTGAGGTGTTTGGACATGAGCAGGATGCCACAAACCTCGGCCAGAACCTTCTTGAAGGCATTGGAGGTCATGAGACCCAGCCCTCCTTCGCTTCTGTTAGGAGGATGAAGGTGGTTTCCAGAACCCGTCTGTCATCAGAGCACTTCTACAGAAAGAACCCATTCCACCCAAGGAGGGAGTGAAAGACCATTAGTCTGATTCAGATGTCCATTTCCCTCCATCTTCTTCACTCCTGAGCCAGGTGGGCTCTCTGGCCCCTCACCCCCACCCTACCCCGCTTGAGAATGAGTTACCACACCAGGTGAAGAGGGACATGGAACACTTTTTAATGTCAAGTCAGAGACAACCCCCCCTCCCCTAGTCCCCAATCCCACTTTCCCTCATCACATCCAGGACCCCTCCCCGAGGCCTCTCTGGTTCCCAGACTTCGGGGGAGGAAAAAAAGTTATCTAAAAACTGCATTTTCTTCTCTTTCATACACACGCACACAAAGGTGAGAAATTAAATAAAACGAACCAAGAGGATTCAATTCTCCAGTAGTAACAAAGGCATCAGAGATTTCCCACAATGGGCTAAAGCAAGTGGTTACTGACTGTGTGGTTGGTTCAGTTGCTTGCTGTTTATGCCCTAAGACAGGACAGAGAAGCCAGGCCTCCCATCAAGGTCCGGGCCTCCAAGAGCCACACCTGGAAAAGATGCTGCGCCTAGTATTAGTGTTTTGTTTTGTTTTGTTTTCATTTTCTCTTTTCACTTTTTATAAATGTCTCTGACGTGTAAATAACCAAGGAAATAAAAAGTCAGGAGCTGATTACACAATTACCAGTAAACTCTATCATCTTTTAGAAGATCAACACACAGCTAACGCCATATACAGCATGCAGTAATGTCTGAGAAAGGACCCTGCTGAGAAATAAAATGGCTAGAACTCTAACAAAAAAAATATATGTATATATATACTGTATAATATATGTCATCAAAAGAAGCATAGCCAACAAACTCAAGATACAGTGTGGATCATCCTTCCATTTCTAAACAGCATGTAGAAGCATAGTATTTTCTGCATTAAATGCCAGAATAAGGAGAAATCTGTAGCGCTGGTGGAGATGTTGGTTAAATCGTATGTGGGTTTTTTTTTTTTTTGGTGGATTTGACATATCCTTACCAGGTGGTTAATGCCTGGTGGTCCACCAGTTGTAAACCTAGTTTAGAAGTACACTATTTTTAATGTTTAACAAACATACTTCTCTTCACCTTTCATATGTGTATGTTTTTAGTCTTGTCTTGTTTTTGCACTAAATTCTAGACTCATATCAGAAAATATAATTAATAAAATTAATAATGAACCAGAATCCCTTATTATCCATGATGTCCATGTAGTAAAATGAAAACAAACAAACAAAAAAAGTGTAACTTTTTTTTTTGTGTGTGTGACTGTTGATTGTGGGATTGTTGTAGCTGTCAGGCTGTTTTGTTTAGTCTCCTTTTTATTTTTTTTTCTTTAATTTTGCATTTTGTAACACACACAACAGTGGCACAGTCTATGAACGGGACCACAGGGGCACATCTGGGTCCGCACGACTCCTTCTGCGTTCGTCTCTATGGAATTGGGAATAGCCGACTCCAGAATTTTCCTTGCTTGGGGTGCGTCAGTGGGCGGAGTGGCTGAGCCCTGCCCACCCTGGTAACAAACAGGTCATGATGCAGCTTCGGGTGGGTCCAGAGCAGGGTGCACATTCTTTCCGTTTGGGCAAAGGAAGAAAACTCAGCTGTGCGTACTGATCTGCAAGACCTGCAAGGCGATTTTCAATTTCCCTTTGAAATGTGTTTTCCCAAAATTATTCTTTGTTCCCCTCCCTCGAATTTGTGTCCCATTAGGCTCTGTTTCTCTGAATTTTGTTGGATTAGATCTGATAAGAAACGGGGATGCTCTTGCTGCTGTCGGAGTTGCCAGTTGCTGTTGGGTTGGTGGTGGCGGCGGCAGCTTCTCCCCAGCGGGGGAAGTGGCATTCACATCAAAACTTGAGGAGTAGGTGCAAGACCAGAAGAGGTAGCAGCCAGATGCAGCCTGCCCTCCTCGATGTCCCGTTGTTCACTTCACTGACTGCGCCTGGGCCTGTGGAGAGAACAGACTCGTCATGGGCTGCCTGGTCTAAGATGGAACATCTGTCACCTTATGTGCTGTCATTAGGCCTTGCCTCTGATGAGGCATCCCTGTAACTGGGACATTTGATGTTCCAGTGCCATATGTGTGTGTAGGGGTGGGGGAGTGGCTGCATTAGAAATAACCATTTACAGCTTGGATCCCATGGATGCATGCTGTATAAGAGGGAGCCTTCATTTGCAAAGAGAGAACATGAGGATCAGGTTAAAGTGTGCTGGTGGCCGCTAATCCTCTCTCGTGTTGTAATATGCTAAGGACAAGGCTCAGGGTCAAGTTCAAGAAGGTGGCAGATTATTTAATATTGTACATGGAGTCAAGGAAGTGAAACCTTTGTATCATCTGCATCATCAACTGACCAATCAGCGTGTGCCTTAACCATTTACATAGCTCTCCAGCTGTTCAATCTGTTGTGCTGGGAAGGACCTGTTGGACACAGCAATCTGTCTCCCTGCTGCTGCCACATTGGGTTTGGTGCCTGTTCTGTCAATCACTCTATCGCAGGACTGGGCACTGGGCTTCTGCCTGGAACACTTGGCCTCTTCCCTATCTGGACAAGGTAATAGCAGACCTAACTCAAGTATCATGTGCCTGAAAGGCCAAAATCAGCCTGCTGCACATTGAAGTGGGATCAAGTAAAAATACAGGTGGCCTTCTGCTGTGAACATGGAAGTGAGAGAAGGCTTATGTGGAAATTGGGATGCAGAGCCTGCCACCGTGCAGGTTTGTGGGTTGGAAATGGATGGCATACTTCCCTGAGAGACACAGCTCCACCTGGCCTGCATGCAGATACTCTAGGAGATGGGGACAAATGTTGGAGGCAAGAAAACTATGAGGTGCATGAAATTTCCCAGCAGTTTGCCTGTCATTTGAAACATCAGCTTTCTGGCCAAGAATGCCCATAAAAAATGGGGCCATGATTCATGAACAGTACACACAAGGGTGGAGGCCCAGATGAGTTAGGTACCTACTGCAGCAGAGAACCTTCTCAGGCTACACCTGCTCTGGCATGCTTTGTTGCATTGAATTTAATGGAAGTATTTGAAGCCGGTATCCCCCCTAAGGCCACCTCCCCATTGTGGTCAAGAAACAAAGCCAGAACCTGCCTGCCTGACTTGCGTGCTAAGCATCAGAGATACTTTTGGCTAATGCAGTTCAGCATCAAATCAAGCTTTCTTGATTTCATATGGGATGATTCCATCACATCCTTGAAGCCCTGGCCTGGGACCACTGCCCATACAATTTTATGTTTTAGACCTTTGGGACAAAACTCTGATTCTGGGGCAGTGGTTAAATAGATGGTCATGAATTTGAATGTATCAGGTCTTCCAATCTCATGTATTTGTGATGTCTGGCTCCCAATATTCCCAAGGCCAGGCAGCACAAGTTCTCATGATAAGAAGCACAAAACACAGGTATTCTGTTCTCCACTGGCTGGGAAGTGAACTTCTGGGCAACACAAAACTAAAGGCATCTGCCATGGAATGCCTTCCTTCTTGCAGCCCATGGTGGATACAGATGACAAAGGAGCATTCCTATTACGCTCCTATCACTTACACTTCAATTTCAGAAATGCTTATCATTTACCAACGATCACTAATTGGCTCTGTCTTGTAAAATGTAACTATTGTGTTTCTATGTAAACCACCACCAGGACTCATTTCTTCATATTCAATCATTGTGTTATTTATACAGCATTCTTTGGAACCCCAGGAGAGAAGCCACTCCCCCTGCCTTCTAGGATGAGGTTGCCTCTCTCTCCAGTGAAGAAGCCCTGCTGCTCTGGGCCACTCCAAGATTCTTCACATTAAGACCCTTGCCTGTTACTGAAGCTGACTCTAAGCCACAAAGGTTGTTTCTGAAGCCAGCAGGCCAGTAGGTCTTTGTGTAGCTGGGTTCTGAGTTTAAGCTGGGATGTCCTCTTGGCTGCATTCCATCTTCCCCCTGTGCAATGCATGGTGATTCTAAGTGTGTTCTATGTGCCTGGCACACCACGCTCCTGGCCAGGCACACATCTGTTGGTGCATGACTCTCTTTCTCTTGCATGTCTTTTGTTCTCCTCAACACTTACAAACACAGCTTTGCAGCCCACTCCCCCATTCACCCCAGCACATTCCCACCATACTCCCAGCCCTGGCCATGGCTCAGAAGATGCCCTGTGGTAAAGTAAAAGGGAATAAATGCCAGGTATCTGAATTTAGTGTCTCTGGGATTCTCACCTGCATTCTCTTCTTTTGGGGCCACCCAGCTAGTGGGATTCTCTAGGGAGGAAAGTGGAGAATTAATGCCACAAGCCAGGCAGAAAGCCCAGCAGGAGCCTGCTTCCTTACCATGTAAGAAAAGTCAGAAAACTGTGTTTGCAGCCAGGGCCTCTGCAGCGCTGCAGGGAGGGGCTGTGAGCCGGCAAACCATCCCCAAGACACCTCACAATGGCTGATGCCTCTGCAGGTGTGCTCTCTGGGCACCATGTGCTCTGCTTCATTGCTAAACCCCTCAGAGTTCCTTTGTGGCTCTGCTGCCTGCTGGGAAGCACCACAGAGAGCCAGCAGAGAGAGGTCCTGACCTGTTGTGTCAAAAAACTCTTACCATAGAAGAAAGGAAAAGGCCACCAAGTGCGTCAGAGCCTCCTTCTCTTGCCTGCATTTGTTTCCCTGCCCAACACACAGGGTCTCTCTGCTTCTCTACTGTCCCAGGCCCACAGGGGGCCGTCACTCACTGTGTGCGGCCATATCCAGCCTGCCTCCCCCTTTTCCACATACTTTCTCCCCTCGCCAGCCCCCCCATCCTTCTCTTGGGCACATCCAGGAAATCTGACCTGGACAAAACTGGTCATAAGGAGGAAGAAACAGGAGTAGACCCTGGAGAAGCATCGAGACGAGGGTATTCTAGTCATCCTCCCAAAGGGGACAGCTGCAATCCTCCAATCCATAGAAATTCACAGACTGTGCCTTGCCACCTGTGGCCTTGACCCCTTCAGTTTATTCTTTATGCTAATTCCAGAGCAGTGTTTCTATGATTCCACACTCATCATGACACTAATCTATGTGATTCCTACAGCCTTCATGAAACTTCCCAACTGCTTGGTATAACACTCCCTACATTTCAGAGTCTGCTTGCTATCTGCCTCCTCAGCCTCTTTTCCTGACACATGTTCCTGTGTTTCTCCTCACTCCCTGCCACCACTCCCCACTCCATGCAACACAAGCACACAGACACTACACATACTCATGGTCATGTAAGCGAGTGTGTGTGAACCACATTCTCTTTCCTTTCCATCCTCACATACCCTCTGCCTCTATGCCTAATGTGCTCTCCACCCAAATCACTGCCACCCATTGTTCCAGATTCTGTTCTGGTCCCCATTTACCTCCTCCAGGCAGACTTCCTTGACTTGCTCCTGTTTTGCTTCCACAGCACCATATGTATCCCACTATTAAAATACGTACTATCTGTGTTATAATTCTCTTTATTTGCCTAACATGAATTTCCTCTGCTGTGCTATAAAGTTTCTTAAGGAAGGGTAGGGTCTGTGTCTAACTGGGCCCATGGCAGGTATTTAACAAATGTTTTTTAAAAGAAAGAAGAAACCAGAACATTTTGATGCACACTGATGTGTTCACATCTACTCTGTCTCTGTGTTTTCCTTTCTCTTAAAATTTTACTGAGACAAAAAAGCAAAAGATCAACTGAATCAAAACAAAACAAAAAATTCTCTACCTTTTTTTCTATCTCAATTTCTCTCTTCCAAACATCCTTTCCCTCTTTTTCTATTTCCAATAAAAGTCTCTCAAAGTTCCTATGGTTGAGGGAAAGTATACATAGAAGTAAAACCATATCTATTAGGATTCCAGGAAGAATTCTTACAGTTGGAAAGGTGTCCCAGACCCTTAAAAGCACTCAGGTATGAAATGAGGATTATTCTCTGTGCTTTCATATGTGGACACTTAACCTCAGAGAGCTTAACTCCCTTGACTTCTGTCTCCAAATACAATTTTCTTTCCACCAACGTGGGGCTGTCACTTTGTGTAACTCACACATCTTCCAAGAATGAAGAAAGGAGAGAAAATGAGGCCACAGGGCCTGTCCTACATCGGTACTGGGTAAGGTGGGACCCACACATGGTTTCCCACACTTGCCAGCACATGAAAGAATTCCACGAGATGAGAGTGTTTTGTCTAGGCAGGTGTGGATCACAGCATCCTGGAGCAAGGCCCTCTCAGAGCCTGTGCCAGACAGAGCAGCAACTCAGTCCATTAGCCTGGTGACATGGGCCACACAGATGAGGCCTCTGTTCATCATCCAGCCACGCCTCCATTCTGCCTTAGATGCCTTTACTGCTTTTATTTCACTAGAGAGCTGTGAAAGCCTAAAGAGACTAATCACCAGGACAGTTGGGGTCCCAGAGAACTGTGATGAACATCAATTTAACCATCAAAGACATCTAGTGGGAAGGAAAGCCTCAAATAAGATGTGTTTTATTTGTGGCCAAGTGACTCACCGAAGAACCTCCCCCTTCCTTCCAGTTTCCCCTCCCTCCCCCACTTCCCCTTCCAGCTCCAAGTTAGAAAGAAAGAGAGAACAGGGTAAGTAAAGGATAGCATGCAAGGCCAAGGTCTAAGAAGGTCATCACATTAGAGCATCTGCTTGTGAGGAGAGGCTGGTCTGGTCTGGAGCAGCCAATACATGGAGCTATTCTGGGCCCTGGCAGGTGCTCATTAGTGCTGCCAGCAAACAGCAGTTAGAGGTCTGCAAGTGGAAGCTACCCAGGGTGAATGGCATATCCTTGGAGACAGGTTAATCTAGATTGGCATAGACATGGCCCAAGGTCAGGGAGGACTCCCACTGGGTTGCTTGTGGGGTTAGCTCAGAAGAGAAGGCATGTTGGAAGAAAGTGAAGAGTTTTGGATACCCATCCCCACCCAGGCAGCAAGCAGGTGCCTGGAAATAAATATACCAACCTTTCCAAGGGGTCAGAGCTGTAGTTTTCACTTCTAAAAGAAATTAAAAACAAGCCACTGTTAAGGTAGAAAGCAGTCAGAGTCACTTGCTTTGTCCTCTGATGGTTCTGGGAAGGAGCTGGTTCTCCCGGCCCAGGGCCTTCCCCAACCGTTCTGCACTTGCCTCTTGCTGTCTTGAGCACAGTCCAGCTCTTGTATGTGCACCTCTCTTTTTTGTTGGGAAGTCAGTTGCCATAAGGTTGAGTGGGGGGATGGGGAAGGATATGACTGAGGGTCAGATTGGCTCATTAATCCAAAGAGAACCAACACACCCATCTGATCATAGCAGGAAGCTTGGTACACGCTGGAGCCTGAGGCCCCAAGCCAATAATACTTCTTTGTACAATTTTCTTTCTTTGGCCACTGGACTATCCCCTAGTTAAAGTCTGTAGGCCTCAAGTATAAAATTGGCTGATACAAATGGATTATATTATAAAAATCTGAATGTAGGTGCCCATGCTACATTGAGATGTAAAACTTTGGCACTTATCTGCACATTTTACAAAAACTGTGCCAGAGGAGCTCATACCTGTGATACCTGACTTCCCTTGATGAGTCAGACTATATAGCAAGCTGGTCCAGAGGGACAATCTCAGGCAATAAGACCCACACCTATGCTGCTACACTTACACTTGCTAAGTAAGACCTGCCTGTGGAAATTTACTGGGATGCCAGCTCTTCTTTGATGATTAGACCACAAAAGACCCACATTTCATCAGCTGCAGGCCTTCAGAACAATCCATAGAGACTTTCCTGCTAATAGCAGATGTCCTGAGTCGTCAGAAAGTGGTCCAATCTCTAACATTTTACTTGCCTCTTTAACTAGGTGTCTGCAATAGTTCAGCCTGGATGCAAAAAGGATGGAAAATCCTTTCACAATGTGTGTGTACATCAGTGATTTACATTTTAAATATTTCATAATTTTATTTGTCAGCTATACATCAATAAATCTGAAAATTAAAAAAAATGCATTAAATTCTTTGCATCAAGGTGATACCGCTCTCTGTGCAAAGGTCCTTGCATATAGAAGGAAAGGCAACCTGGATGTAACTTAACCTAAACTCAACTAAAATATTTAACCAAAATCAGATGAATAGGTATGTATGCATTCAAGCTATCTATTCTTTAGGGTGCCTGAGATATGATATCCCTCTTTAACTAAGTGGACCTTGGCAACCTTGGGAAGCCACTCTAAAAAAAAGTAAGGGATAATCCATGATCAGAGAACAAAGGTATGATTCACAAAAGATCTGTCACATCAAGATGGTAAAGAAAAGCCTCATTGTCTGTGCATTTAGCAAGGACAGTCTCTTGGAGTGATTGTTGGGGCCTAGAGACCCACCCCAAAGCCAATGTGGGGTTATTTTCCCAAAATGTCTCACTCAGGTACCACTGACTAGAGTTTCTCTGTACCAAGAAGAAGGGTGACTGGCAGGATGGAGGATGAAGAGAAACTCATGGAGGGAAAAAGTAGTCATAGGCCTTCATCCCCAAACCACAAGCAGTGCAGATGTACGGTACATTTGAGGGAGGGCAGCCACTGACTTATGGGGTGCTGGTTTAAACACTGCTGTAGGAAGGACACAGGGAAGGGTTCTACTTAGTAGTTTGGCTTGCCAGAACATCGAAAGAGAAGTGAACTAAAAGTATAAGTTTCCACAGGGCTCTAGATACCTGTTGTGATTTTATGTAAGGCAAAAGCATCTGTAAACAACTTTAGCTTAATTGTTACCATCCAGCTATTCTGTCTCCTGAACTCCAACACACACTACTTGAATGAGAACAATACTCTTCAGTGACCATTTCAAATTGTCTAATTAACTGGAATGTCCTTCTGTCCACCTTACATCTCACCACAGTAAGGGGGGTAATGTTGCCATGATATTGTCTGTATTACCCTGATATTACCCTGATGCTATACTCCATCCCACTCCAAGAAGAGATGCAGAAAGGTTAACATGCTTTCTAGATCATGGTCTACATGCTATCACTGTTGTGTCAGTTTGAAGAAGTATGAGCCTTGCTTGAGCCTCCAAGCCACCCATGGAGCACTAGCCACCAATAACCTCATGTTTTTGAGTTCATTGTTGGCTATCAAGAAAACAAACAATCCCTGAAAATCCAAGCATGTATTTCCTTGGCAAGAACTTGACTGAAATTGGTGAATTTTGTTGATATATTAATGAGAAGCCAGGTAGACTGGATAAAATATTCAAAATAAAGAAAGTATAAGAGAAAAGAAAAAGAAAGAAGAAAAAAGAAAAGAAAGAAAGAAAGAAAGAAAGAAAGAAAGAAAGAAAGAAAGAGCCACTCCCCTTAAGCCTGCAAGTCAGTATCTGTAGTCAATCCATAATGTGATCTTTTTTGCCACCGGAAACAATGTTAGCTAAATCTAAGTACCTATGTAAACACTGGGTTTCTGATTCTAGTGTGCAGAGAAGAGCTGGTTGCATGCCAGGATGGATATATTCACCTTCTAGAAAGAGGTTGAGAAAATGTTTTTTATACCTTCAGTATTTAGACATTCTATGTGCCATAGAAATGCTCACTGCTAGACAGCTGGGCCTAATTCATTATCTTTAATCCTCTGCAGGGAAGAAGTGGTCATCTTTCCTACTGCACTTTTTTTTTTCTTCTTCTGATATACAGAGTTTACTAACTCCCCCATTCTTTAATAAGTTGGTTTGATGGTCACTGTGAGGTTCACAGACATTAATCAGCCAACCTTTCCCAGCCCACTGATACCATCAAATCTGACTTCATGCCTAGGAGATAAAAAACAAAGAACAGTGGATGGGAAATGAACAGCTACCAAGACGCTGAGTTTGCAGTGTGGGCCCCGGCACACTTGCCGGGGAGGGACTCAGTGAGGGATGGTGGTGCATCCCTGAATCCTTATTTATCATGGCAGGAGTACTGCGCCACCAAATATTAATACGAGAAAGTGACATGCAATCTGTTGTGTTTGAAAAAGGGGAGCAGAGAAATACTTCAAGGGTGGCAGAAAATGCTGAGGAGGAATGAAATTCTCTTATCAGAATCTCTCTAGTCCATCCAGATATTGAGTAACAAAATAGCTTAGAACTTCTCTTAAAGCCAACTGTACCCTGTCAGTGGAAATCCATGCATTTGTATAAATCTTGCTTGGTATTTCTGGCATAAGATGAGCATAACTTGGGGGTATTCCCTGAGAAAATAAGTAGCTCTCTATTCTATAGGAGACTAGCAAAGAAGAAGGGGAAAATAAAATGAACACAGATGAAGGGGAGAAATGCCCCAGGCACAAGATTTGTTTTCTTTAAGATATTTTTAGTTGTACAAAAGAATCCAATAGCTATACTGAAGACCACACTAATCCAAATCTTGGAACATTCCAGATGTCTACAATCTACAACTTCTGGCAATGACCCATTGCCATGTACTCAACAAGAAGGATGTGGCATTGAGAGCAGCCTGAGAATCTGAGTACAGAGCTGGGATACAGATCCTTTTACCCAAATTCATTGTTGCAGCAGAGAGGGGTGAGGCAGGACAGCTTTGTCTCAGCAGGTGGAGCCTGGTTATAAAGTGTCCTTCTCCTGCTCCAGTGCAGTGACAGAAGTGATTTGTTTGTTTCTGGTCTGTTTCATTATCATTGGCTCTGGTGTGGGACAATGCCCCTTCTGTCAGTTGAGTATACCTACAGGTAAATACTAACTCCTTAGCAACCACTACCTGTTTTACAAGTTCCTATTCCCTCTGAAAATAAAAAGCTAAGTGATCAGAATCACTTCTAAAAGCACATCCTGTAGCACTATCTGTCCTCACTCCAGTCCCTCATGCCTCCTCCTTTTCTCATTATTCTCATCTCCTAATGCTCTTAATTTGAGATCTTGGATCTCCTCATGCCAGGGTTTAATAAACATAAGTTGAATCATAAATTGAACCTGAATTCTTCCACTGACTTCACTTTTACTTTCTATTTCTTTGTTTCATTTTCTTGTTGGCAGTGCCTTACCATGGCACTCTACATTACTAAGGTGAAGAACGCAGCCCTGATTCTTTTTGTTGACAAAAGTATTTTTCCTTATCTGTCAAACAGCTTTCCCTGTAATTTATCTCCTTTCATCTCCTTCCCACCTTGCAAGTCTACTGTAAGATGGGACATCTTACAGATGGGAAGGGATGCAGGGGATGGGTGTGGGAGAAAGATCAGGGACTGGGGTGGAAGGTGGGTAAAGCCTCAAGCTGCCTTCCTGCTAGGCTACCCTATGATCAGCACCGTCCTCAGGAGGAAAACAGTAGCATGTGCCACATGGATTCCACTGCACCACTTGGGTAGTCTCACTCCTGCCCAAATGCTCAGTCTCAGTCTTAGAGAACCACCTCTGCTATGTTAGGGGACTCTGGTGAGTCACTTATATTGGTGGGCCTTTGAGAAAAATTGTGGCTGTGCAAAGAGAAGCAAGAGATGAAGGACTTTTATAGGGGAAGGGCTTGAGGTGGAATAGGATTTACGGGGCTGGAGAGAAGAGCTTGAATGAGTTAATTAACCCCTATGACGTTACACTGAAGGAAACTCTTGTCTTTCAGTTTGCATCTGGGGATTGGGCTTGAATGATTCAAAATGCACCTGGCAGTTTTCAAAGCCTTTTTAATATGCGTTTTCAGGTGAAAGTTGGAACAACTGTAAGGTAGATAAGACAGATCAATTTTATTTTATAGAAGAGGAAATGGAGTCTCAATAATGTTTAGTGGCATGCTCAAGAGCATGGAACTACCAAATGTCAGGCTCTGAACTCGATCCCAGTGGTATCCCACTCCCAGTCACTACTTATTGATTATCATGCATGCTGTACCCTGCCCATCTTCCTTTCTTGGAGAACCTCGCTTTGAATCAGCTGATGCATTTTAGGGAACACCTACATCTTCATGCATATGGTGTTTGCTTCTATTGCTCATGGGCCACTGAAGCTATGCAGGTTGCTATGAAAACTGCTCAGTGGGGCTGGACTGTTTTCCTACTGGTTCAGACTCATGCTGTCTATCTGCACACGGATCTCTGGGCTTTCAGATGTTAATGGTGTTTATTTTCTTTTCCCCCTCCAGGCCCTTCTGGGGAAGTGTGGGCAAGGTGTGAGCAGAGAAAGGACAGCTTCCCTGGGAGCTCTCTCAGCTCCAGTGACCTCCTTAGCTTCCCCTGGCACCCTCTAAGCAACTCCACAGACAGGTAATGTGGGTGGGGGAGGAGAAGGGGGATACTGGCAGAAGGGGGGAAGGGCAAAAAACCATAAAGCAAGGGGAATACTGACCTTGCAACAAAGTTGAGCTTGTAGGCTCATTTAGTTCTAAATCGGGTGAGGAACGTACAGGAGAGAAAAATGAAAACAAACACATATATTATATACAGTGGCTATATATTTGTCATATATAGTTTGTATACTGCTATTCACACACGTTTCTGAGGGATGGATAAATAAAGGAAGACACAAAAAACAAAGGCGGACAAGATGCAGCATGAGAAGCACTAAGGTGCCTTATGCTTCCATCCTTGGATGCCACGGTTGGAAAGTAACAGAGTTGGCTGCTCATACATTTACAGTGCTGTGCTGAGCTGGGGAACTGACATGGTAGCAAAGGACCAAAGTCCCTTTCCAGATGAGATTTCTGTCCCACATCTTACCCCCATTGTCTCACTTCGGGAGACCAAGTTCAGGAATTTCTGGTCCCATGGCACCATAGCAGGAACAAGGTGGCCCCAAGAACCATGGTGATTCAGCTTATGGGGGCCCCTGCTATCCTTGCAGTCTTAGGGATCAGGAGCATGATCTCATGGGTTCATGATAAGAAGGACCACCCTGCTCCATTTTGCTTAAGTACTATCAAAGATATGGCCACAATGGGACCTCCTAGCACAGCATTCCTCACTTCTCAACATTCAGGTCGCATGATGCACAACGTGCAGGTTGTGAAAAAGTTGGTGGCAAAATTGTGATAATGTAGCTGGCTTTCTGTGATGCTATAGAAGAATGGACTGCATCACAAAGTTCATATATTCGCATAACACAAATGCTACTTTCCCCTCACCCTAGTCTGCTTGATGGCTCTGGGCTGAGAGTCTGCTGATAATGGGAGATGACACAGAAAACTGCTATGTCTGTATTTGTCAAAAGGACTTATTGATGATGGGTGTCCATCAGGAATTTGGGGGCTGCAATGTCTGGACTAGCCTCAGAGAGAGCTGACAGGGTGAAAACACCCATCTTGCACACTAATGCCATTTTACTCCACCTTGCACACTTGTGCAAGTATATAGTATATAGTATATAGTATATAGTATATAGTATATAGTATATAGTATATAGTATATAGTTACTAGTTTCATGGAACTATGTTAGCCATGGAGCATTTCTGTGATGGGCTCCTCCTCACAAATGGCCTCTCAATTGAGGCTTAAAAAGTGCTTACTGTTAGATTAAATTTGGCAAATGTTCCATGCTTTTTCTCCCTCTTAGAGATTTAGCACGCAAAGAAAAGCTCTGAGGTCTCTGCATTAAAGAACATCCCTGCATGCACCCCATTCATCTCGGTTGACCCAGTCTTTCTAAACTTATATGAACACATAATTTCACTTTTTCTTTTATTTTTTAGAGAATCCTGGACTCCACAGAGCTGGCAATTGGAGGAATGTCCCAATGACACAGGGCAGAGGCAGACATAATGATGCTGGGGAGGCAGAGGTTCTAATTGCCACGCAGGGGTCAGCTGAGAAGAGCAGATTTATGGCACATGCTTCACTGTGTTCCTTGCCACAGACTCCAGTTATTTCACTCTTAAAGCTTGTGCCTTCTCCCTGTTCTCATCTTCAGATGGCTTAAGGGGAAGAGTCCAGGGAATTAGACAGTAGTGATAAAGCCAATTGCAAAACCATGCCATGCATCCAAATCAGAAGAGTGAGGAGGTCAGAGGAGGAGGAATACTGTTCACAGGAATGAGGGGCACTGTGGGTGGAGGGCAGGCCTGGGGAGGGGTGGGAGGCACAGCTGGGAGAGCCTCAGATTTGCAAGGCCAGGAAAGGAGGGGTCCATTCCTTTATAATCCTGGCCCTTTTGTTCATGCAGACAGACACCTGCCAGAAAGCCAGAAAAGCCTGACAAATGTGAGGGGCAATTATGACTATCCCTGTGTGAGAGATGTCAGACAGATCAATCACTCTAATCCCATCTCTGTCCATTCTGACCTACCAGGTCTGGGATCAAGGACAGTCTTCCCCTTCCCATCCCCCTTTGGATCAAGCTGGGCCTTGTTTTAAGTGCTGGACAGAAGGTGGGCCAAATGTGATTTGGAAGCCTAGATGGAACAATGGAGCAGCACAGGAGGGTTATTCGGGTAAGGCCGGATACACTGGGCTGTGGAGGGGGTGTGGTAGAGGCTGGGGGGTGAAATGAGGTACTTGAAGCTATGGGATTATCTGGGAGTTCTCAGAATAAAAGGAATTTATGTTCTTGCCAATTATCTGCTAACTTACTCCCTTTCCCTCCCCATCATATTCAAGAGTGCCTGCTACCATGGGAGACTAAGGGAATGGATTTGAAAAATTCTAAGCTACCTGACTTGGGATATGAAGGGATCTTCCCCAGAAAGCAACCAGATATTAACCATATGGCCTGTAGTACGAATCTGCATCTACTAAGTGATGAAAGCCATCACCGGATGCTTGGAGTCCTGCCTGATGACACACACCTAGACAGCCAGGCTCACTTGTATGTAGTTGCTTGAGACATCGCAGGTCTACAAGGGAGTTTGTTTGCTTTCTTCATTTGATTCTGGCACAAGTATAGTTGCCAGAGAGGTAATGAAAGCATAGAAATTTTCTGTGCATATATTACTCCCCCCCAAATAAATAGTTGTTTAATGAATTAATGCATGAATGACTATGTGGCTTCTGTTAGGATGGTGGCTTGGTTGGACAAATATATCTCAATCCAGTCAGACAATGCCCTTTGACATAAATGAAGACCTAGGGAAAACCCCCATTTTCTATTAATTCTCCCTCTGAAGCTAATATCATTCAGGATCCCAAGCCCTATGATTCCACTTTTATTTTTATTTTTATTTTTTAAATATGAAATTTATTGTCGAATTGGTTTCCATACAACACCCAGTGCTCATCCCAACAGGTGCCCTCCTCAATACCCATCTTTTATAAACAGAATCCAGTTTCTCCTGTGTCCCAACAACCCGGAAAAGGCTCAGCAATGGTAATGTTTTACACTGCTCTAGGGAACAAAGTATGAAAATAGCAAATGTTCCTCTCTGAGCGCTTTGCTATCACACCCAGTTGGAACCCTGATACCTCAGTTAGCTGAGGAGACCTTAAAGAGAAGAAAATTAAATGTCGCTTCAGCATCCCAACATCGTTTCTTCCCACTTCAGGGTTTTTCCATTTCAGAATAAAATGTGAACATTCTTTCTCATTTTCCTCTGCTACTAAGACCCATTTTCGTCCATGCAGTCATTTCTCTCTCTCTCTTTCTCTCTCTCTGTCTCCAACTCCCCCTCCTCTCTCTTTTCCATTCAACCCTGCCCAGCTGTTCCTGATTCTCTTCCACTTGCCGCTCTACCCCGGCCGTTCCTTCCAATTCCTCCTGTGCCATGCGACCCTTTCCTGCTCCTACTGCCCAACTCAGGGCTCAGTCTTACCAAATAGTGTGATGCTGGCATTGGTATGGCCCAACTTATTGGAGGCCACACAGGTGTAGTTCCCATAGTCATGTTCAGACACATTGAAGAAGATGAGTTTTGAGAGAAAAGGTCTGTTTTCCACTTTGACTCCCTTCTTTCCTTCAACCAGTCTGAGACAAACAAGAGAGACAAAAAAGAAGAAAAAAGGAGATGGTTATATTTTTCTCATAGGAGAAAGACTCTGGAATTAATGATCTTTTTATTGTCCATTTTCTGATGTTAGGAGGACTATTTTTCCCCCACTCAGCTATACAAGTTAACACACAATGATGCATACAATTGTATTTCTCTATTTGTACACAGGTGTCTGGAGACTCTCTTGGCACTACACAGATATTCACCAAGTTCTCTGAAGGCAGGTGCCTTCAACAACTCTAATGTGCCAGCTGTGAGACATTCAGACAGTATTATTCACTCAGTAGGTGCTCCAAGTGTGAACCTAATCGATGTTGATGATGGTGTTAATGAAGAAGATGATGATGGCAACCATAAAAATAAAAAAAAATTAAAAAAAAATCTCAGTCTTCAAAGAGAAGAACCTAAGGAGTTTGAAAGAACATGTTTTCAAGCACCTGGGTAATAAATGTTCTCTTACAGCTTGAGGCATTCTATAGATAATATCTTATTTTTGGTTATAAGAATCAGGGATCATTTTTAAGCAGGGTAGTCTGAAGGGCTTGAGAGACCAGTCTTCCCAGAGTATTATAGCAACTCAGTCTGGGAAATATTATGGATTCCTAAGAATATGACCCTATAGACTGGGCAGTTTCCCTGAGCAATCCATGATGGCAGCCCCATATACCACAAGGGTTCCCTTTGGTGGTAGGGGCTACTAAAGAAAGGCCACAGAGAGTTAATGGGGGAAAACAGATATACCTAGTAGACCATGGATACCACTACTGGACAGATGGTGAGGATAGGGGAATACTGCTCAGGGGTCAGTGGGGACACATCCTCCATCTCAGGACACTGTTGACAAAAATTCCTACTACCAATGCATGTCTACATAGAAATTATGAGACTAACTCTCTTCCTTTTTAGAACTCTGGAACATCCCATTTCAGAGAATGGGCTTTAAGCCAACCTTTTACATTCCCTGAAATAAAATGGTCTTCCTTGCCCAGAAGCTGAGTCTATGCTATGGGAAAGATAAAATGCTAGTGGGGAAAAAAAATCCTGAATGGAGGATCTCAGCAAACATGGTTTTAGGCCTGGTTGGGGCAGGATGTGTAGGAAGAAATGTCAGGGTAGATACATAATGGAACAGGCACAGGGGACAGGAATTGGGGCAAATGGCTGGTTTCAGAGTCATCACACTGAGAAAGATAATATTCAAGGCAGAATAGAAAGGGAAGCCCAGCAAGACAATGATGAGAAAGTGCTCCATAAACTATAAAATGTTATTCAATATACTGTATTTCTGTGGAGTTAGACATCGAGAACTCCTGCCTATCCCTGGGACCCAGCATGTTTTTGGCATAGAGGACAGCTGCTTTGTCATCATCTGAGGGGATTGTCTCTGTAGGACCACGGGACGATTCTCTCCACCATCCCTACCATGATCAGAGGAGAAAGCCATGTTCTGGCTTCAGTTCTCATGCAACATCTGTCTCCAGGGAAGTCAGAAGTTTGCATGAAGGAACTTGCTTGCTTTTCATTATGTAGATTTTCCTCTGAGAGCCTTTCTCTCTCCTAAGCTAGGGGCAGTGAACTGGCCTGAGTCCATGGACTTCATTAAAATGTGAGCACTGTAGGAATGGAATGAGTCATCCGGCTGTGCTGCCAGACGCCACTGTTATATTTCCAGCTTGTTATGTAGATATTGATCCTCTAGGAGGTGCTGTCTAAAGAAGGCTCTACAGCCACCGACCAGGAGGTTTTCAGAGAGCCTGTCAAGTGTATTGATCCCATTTGCCATTTTGACACTATTCCTGGGCTGGGGAGGAAGCCTTCACATCAGAACCAAACTGTGAATTAGATTTCAGCTCTGCAGTGGGGAGAGACACTTACCCGAAGCAGGTTACTACTTGACAGCTCTGAAATGTCTTTAGTTAAAAGCAGGGTGGGGTGGCGAGCCATTCTTTGCAGCACTTTGCAGCTTCTAGGGCGACAGACTTGCCTTTTCTCTGTGTGGTCACACTTTTCCCCCATCCCAAACTGCTCCCAGGCTTTGTGTTTTGTTTTGTTTTGTTTTGTTTTGTTTTGTTTTGTTTTTTAATGAACCTGAGGCTTTTCATTGGCTCATGCCCCCATGGATGGGTGGCTGTTATTACACACAGCATCCTATTTCCTCTCCTTTTCATTGATGATACATGCAGTGGCATGTCATTCAGTAGTGCTAGTGTGTGGACAAAGAGACTTCTACCCAAATTTTGAGAAAACCGCCTGTCCCCATCATATTGACTCCTTTGATTTGCCTCAGAAGTCCACCCATCTCACTGGAATAGGAGCTAGGGTAGAGCTGTTCTTTCCCCAGGGATATCCGACTAGAGGAGGTTGCCTGCCAGCCTCAGGGGCACAGGAAGGACTGGCATGGACAAGGATCTCAGAGCCAGAGATGTTCAGGCTGAGCTGGGTGTCAGGAAGGCAGACAACTCCACTCAGTAGGAGAACACTGGAAATACATAAATGCAGAGCACATAGAAAACTGACCAGAATCAATTAAAGGGGAAAAAAGAGCCCCATGAGAAGAGCTTGGACAGAGGAGGAGTCAAGGCCGCCTGAGCCAGGGTTTTCTGAAGCCTCCCCCCCCCCGCCCCAGTGACATAATTGGGCTTTCTCCTCCTGGGTTAATAACGCATAGGCAGCAGCACCTCTGGTGACAAAGTGTGTAAAGCAGACTTTCCTTTTTTGGCCATTTTTGCCTATGGTCTGTTCTAATTTCCTCCACATATTATAAGATCTTACCTTCCCCTATGTTTCTTTTTAATGTTTATTTATTTATTTTTGAGAGAGCACAAGTGGGAAAGGAGCAGAGAGAGAGAGGAAGACACAGAATCTGAAATAGGCTCCAGGCTCCGAGCTGTCAGCACAGAGCCCAATGCAGGGCTTGAACCCACAAACCATGAGATCATGACCTGAACCGAAATCTTGGATGCTTAACCGATTGAGCCAACCCAGGTGACCCTCCCCTACATTTTTTTTTTGAATTTTTCTTTCATAAAGTATCTAAAAAAGATGCTTCTGATTAGTTTGTGGGAAGATCTGGACAACCGAAGGTTCAGGAACTGGGTGTTCAGCTCCATGTATTTTGCTATTGGTTTTTGTTTTTGTTTTTGTTTTTGTTTTTCCTGATACTAAGATTATTATAGGAAAGGGGAGGGACAAATGAAGCAGGACTTGCAATAAAGCTATTTATTGGGAAATGCTACTCCCTTATGCCTGATTCCGGATTCTTAGAAGAAGGGAGAAGCCAGCTATTTCTTCTTATCTCTTCATGTGTTTTTTTTTTCCTTTCTGCCTTCATTCTTTTCATCTATAAAGACCTCATAAAGAAAGAAACACTGAAGGTGTTCTAAATAGTACGGACAACAGCTGGGTCACTCCTGGCCTGGAACTGCTCAGTGTTCTCACAATTACCATCTTTGCTGTTTTTCTTACTAGCTTCTCAGTCTCTGTAAAGCCTTCCTTCTCCACCCCATACACACCTCGGACTTTTTTTGCATCATCCTGTCCCCATTTTTTATTAGTGTTTTGAACATGGACAGCTCTTGCACATTTATTTGTTGTTCATCCACCTTAAAATAGCTCTTTGATAACAGTAATTGTCATGTTGCCTGGCTGTTCTGAGCTGCTGAACCCTGTGCTAACTTGCCATTTGATAACTCCTCACAATGACAATCTTCAGTGAATCACAACAAAAATCCCGATGAGGGCTGCAACAATGGGAGGGAAGGGAATAGTCCCCTTTCTTTTCTTTTACCTTGAAGGAACAACTTGGGCACAAAGGGAGGGCAAATCGGGTCATAGACTCCTCTCTACACCACCACCGATGGTGTCTGGAAGTGAACTGGAGACCTGCTAACTTATTGGCCACTCCCAGAGCCCCATGAATATTCCAGGCTTCTTAATGCAAACCTGAGAATGTGTTAAAAATAGGTTCAGGCAGAATGCGTTATTTTCTTGCCCTATTAAAAAAAAGAAAGAAAAGAAAGAAAAGAAGAAAAGAAAAGAAAGAAAAGGAAAGGAAAGGAAAGGGAAAAAAAGAAAAGAAAAGAAAAGAAAAGAAAAGAACAGAACACAGGCCTTACAAGGCTTCTGGTGGCCTTTCTTTGAGATTTTGCTTTCCTAAAAAAATGTTTTCTTTCAGGCCCATTGATTGGCGAGTGCTAACTCTGTATGGAAATGTTAAAAACCTATCTGAAAATCATTAATATTCAGAATATATGCTCCCCTCTCCTTGATAGCTAGCTGGAACTAGAAGAAGATTTTTCAGAAATTCATTTGTAACAATATGGAGTCAGGAACCTGGAAAAACTTTCTTCCCCTTGGGGGCAGGTAAGAGACGGAAGGGGTCTTTACCTTTTGTCATCCTTGTACCACTGGAATTCTGCTGAGGGAACTGCTGAGGCCTCACACTGCAGAGTCCCCTTCTGTCCCACAGGGACGCCTGTCCCCTTAGCTTCTGAAATGTATGGTGGATCTGCAGAGAGAAGATGTCCCGGAGCATTTTACAATGCATCCTAAAATGAGGCAGGCCGCCTCATTCACTGGCTTTGTTTTTTCCTCCCTGTTCTACCTCTGCTTGCTTGAGCTGACAAATTGATACACAAATTGAGCCCGAAAGTGAAACCACTCAACACCTTGCTAAGGAAAAGCGTGTCTTCCGAGCATGTATTGCTTCTGTTTCCCTCTGTGCAGAGGTGGAAAGCCCAGGTATTCAGGCATATTTCCTGTTTAAACTTTTTAACTTTCATAGGAGAATGGGAGCCCATCAACCCTAAACTCCTTTAATCAGCTTTATAGAATTTCTGCACACCGGGTTCTTGCCCGAGTATATAACCTCGAACTATTCAATTCCCATCAAAACCTCAGTTTCAAGAAATAATATTCATGGAGAATTGCCTGAAGGGTAGACAGATCAGTCATTCTTCCAGGTATTCTAAAATGGATCCCTGAATCAAGCCAGACCAAACTAGACCTATAAACTTGGCCTGCGTTCATTTGAAGTCTTTACCTAACTACCCTTGGCAATTCCAACAGTTTGCATTGAAGTACATTATGAAAAACAGGCATAATAAACTTGGCATTCTATTTATTGCAGAAATACTGTGTGTGATGTTGTTGACTATATCTCAAAGTGATCTATTTGTGGAGATACTAAAGAGAAATTTCTCTTGGGTTTCAGTACCAGAAAAAGCAGTGTTTCTCCCAGGCAACTGGTTTGCTTTCATCTTATGGACATAAACCTTAAAACAGATAATGTTTTCCCTCTTTGATTTCACAACTCAAAGCCAAATTCTGCACCTGCATCTACCCACCTTGTGGTATATCATTTCTGTGCTGATTTACCCTTTATTTTCCTAAATTGGTTTGCCTTTGCTCATATCCTCTTACTCTTCAGGTCAATTTTTATTACCTGCAAGTCATTTTAAGTTCCTTTAAAAAATCGGTGATGAAATTTTTGGTATAAAAAATGGTAGCATTATTATACCTATTTCCTTGCTTCTTAAAGTGCCGCATATTAATTAGGTTCAAATTGTAAGAGAAAGCAAAATATTAAAGAATGAGTAATCACCAAGGCACAATATTCTCCCTGCACTTCCATTTCACCCAAGTTTTGAAAAGGAAAGGCTTCTTGTCTGGTGGTTTAGTTCTTGGGTTCTACACTGTTATAAGACTTCTTAAAATGAGCAAAGCAGAGAAACCTTTAAAAATGTCTTAGAGAAAATCAATGTATACTATGAGGAATCAAGAGGGGAGAGGGTGGGAGAGAGGTGGGGAAGTTGAGTAGAGTCAATGTCAGAGAGAATCTGGGTGGTTGATAAGAAAGAATGAGGGTACTAGAGCAGTGGCTTCCAAAAGTTTTGGATTCTGTACCTCTACTAGTCAAAACAGGTTTTGAGATGCACCCTCTAATATGTGTATGCTTATCTATATTTAAATTATGAATGTGTACTTTGTACATCAACATATATACATCACAAAATGTATGAGGCCATGTAAATGTACCATAAATTTATCATAAATTTCCTTCATATACACAGGTTTGCTCCCCACTATGGATATGGCTGGTCTAGAGAGTGAGGAGCTTGGGAACATAAGGAGTAAAGTATGGGAAAAATTGGGATTCAAAGACATATTTCTATCAATTTTGCATTGAAATCCATTTGATGATCTTCTAAGAATACAAGTCATGTTTGGGATTATATTAAGTTATTTTCAGCTACAATTATTTTTAAAACTAGAATTTTGACTTCTTTCTCTTAAAAGCAGAGAATGGACGATGATATGGCATTATTTCCCATCCTGAGTGAGCAGCTGGCTATGTGATCCAGCTCTTTGTTGTGGCCATGCCAACAGCCAGACTCACACACATGCAGGGTGAGGGTTCCTGAGACCACTTACAGTTCACGGTGACCTTGACTCTCCGGACCACTGGTGCAGCCACATCATTCGAGGCACTGCACTCATAGTCCCCCGACTGCTCCCGTGTGATGCCCTGGATTTCCAGGTATTCGTCTTCACTCACAAAGCCCACAGCTGCAGGAGAGGTTATGGTGAGAAAACACACACACACGCACACACACACACACACACACACACACACACACACCAAAGGTATAAACTTATAAAACAAGGTATAAAATGGTTATGTCTGCAGAGAATTGTGCCATTTCCAAGTTCAGATTCTTGGGAACAATGTCTATTCTCGTTCCCTCACTCATGGCCCCCCACTATTGCTTCCTTCATCAACTTCTCTTAGTTCCCCAGTGGACCAGCTGAAATGTTTGTGTTCCTATTTAGACTAAACACCGAGCCTAGAGAATTAGTGGTCCTCGATAAGTGATTAATAATTTTGACATTTACACTGCCCGAATATTACCAAGCAATGGGGCTCTGGGATCTGAGTTAGGCACCTCAGGTGAATATTAACTCTTTCTGATTTCAAGGTATCACTGAGGTTGAACTTTGAAGTGTAGAGCTGAACACTGAATCCCAGACCATGAGTCAATTAAAAATACCACACTAGTTGTCACACACATACGCGCGCGTGCACATACACACACATAGACATGACACAAAAGGCAGTGGAGACACTAATAAAATGAATTTAAATTCCTGTTTTTAAATTTAGACTTCAATAAGATCAGCAAAGATCAGTTTTCTAAACTTGGACCTGCTGGAGCTTTTGTGTAGAAGATTCTAAAGACAAACCAACAACAAGGATTCCACACTCTAACCACAAATATGGAAGAAAGTCAAGACCAAGAAGACATGGCTGCAAATCTTGCTGTCTTGTCACTACCCTGACACTCAGTTTCTCTATTGAAAAATTATAAATAACAATACCAACCCACTACCTACTGGCTTCCTACCTAAACACTAGCCATGAGCACTGGCAATGGAAAGACCATAAAGTTAAAGCCTAGAAGACTGATTTCACAGTTCTCTCCCATAGTCACCTTGAACTTCAGCCTACTTGTGGAAAGGCAATGGAGAAAAAAAAAAGGAACTGTTTATATCCCACCATTATCCTGCCTTATCTGTTAAGTAAAGATAATTAACATGATGATATATTTTATCATGTAAACTGGGATACTTTTAAGAGTAAAAGTGGTGCTATTAATAGTTACTATAGAGGAATAAGCATAAATTGATATTATCCCTGGCAACTGAGAGACATTTCCCAGGCAGGTTATGCATACAGTCCTATTACCTCACAGGGTTGTTTGGAATAACATGAATATATATATATATATATATATATATATATATATATATATATATATATGTGTGTGTGTGTGTGTGTGTGTGTGTGTGTGTGTGTGTGTGTGTGTATGAAAGCATTCTGAAAACTCTCACATGCTGTATACCTGTTCCTTTAGGTAGTAAGCCTATAATCCTCTGGGAGGCACAGATTCAGGTGGAGTGAAACTATTTTACTGTGAGTGGTCCACATCAGTGGAAAGGAAACAAAGGAGCATTTCTTTCCAGGTGAAAAAAAAAAAAACCTGCATAATGCCACATGGATCTGCTGATCCAAAGCATGAAAAATGACAATAGTAAGAAACTATTATAATACAAAGAATGATCCATGTGGTATGTAAGTTACCATTGTATTTGTTCTGTGACGTTGTTACATTGTTTTGTCAAGATAACAGTAATAACAATGACAGCAATAAGAAAATGACTTCCTTGCAAAGAGGGGCCACTACCTGCCCAACACTGTCACCACTGCTTGGTCATAAGAAGTCTGTGTCACCGTTGAGTAACAAGTACAACAAGTGCACTCTTCTTCATGCCATATGTGTAGAAACTCTAGATGCATAGAAAATCTCTTGCCTCTACTCCCGACTAGAGAGCAAAAAAACAGTCTATAATCTATTACCACAATCAACCAAGAATTATTAATTCACAAGAAGAACCAGGGACACATTAATAAGTAAGACACAGAACCAAAAAGTCCAGGCTATGGAGATGACAATCAATATTAACCCATAGAGACTCACAGTCCAAATCATTAAGAAATTTCTAATTATTAATGGTAGGTGTTTTTTAAGTTTACTTATTTATTTTGAGAGAGAGAGAGAGCATGAGCAGGGGAGGGAAAGAGAGAGGGAGAGACAAAATCCCAAGGAGGCTCCTCACTGTCAGCACAGAGTCTGAAGGACTAGAAATCATGAGCTATGAGATCATGAGCTGAGCTGAAACAAAGAGTCATATGCTTAACTGACTGAACCACCCAGGTGTCCCAAAAGGTAGCTTTTTTGTTATTGCTCTTTTAACCATCTTGAGGGGAACAAGTATTAACCTTGATTTGAGGAAGAGTGTAGCAAACAAGAAGAAAAGGTTTAAATGAAAAACTTGTGATTCCTTTTATGTTGTCATTGTTTATTTTCTACCAACCTCAAGCCCACATTTGTCAGATCTTTTCCAGCTAGAATGCTATAATTACTGTGCAAAGCATCTCAGAGACCAGTGTCACACTTAATAATCCCATTAATTTTAAATGGTAGTCCTTGGTACATATGTGTGGCAATTGGTGTCATATTTTAATTAGGCTTGCCCTACACCATCTGAAATTAATAATAGCTCGAATTACCAATGTAATTTATAAATTAACAGTGCCGTAGCATTAGGAAATAAATTAGCTCTGGACAGCTGTTTCTGGATTGAGCTCCAGTGCCGGATCAGTGATTTGTAGGACCTCACATCTCCTGGGAGGCCATGTACTATACCACCAAAGCAAGGAAACAAAATGACACAGGGGTATCTTAATCTCTTCTTCTTCTCTCCAACGAGATGCCAAGCATGGTTTTTAATTTTACCATCCAAATATGTTCTTGTGTGACCACAGTAAGATTTACAAGGACCAAGCTTGGATGAGCTCGTTATATGGACATCTAAATTGAGAAGCAGGTCTGGGGAATTACAGTCTCAAATGAAAGCACATAAATATTAGATTAATTAAAATTAAGAATTCATCAAGCTTTCTGTGGGGACATGTGTATTAGCGTATGTGTAATTTTATACATGAATATCAGGCAATCTTGTGTAGGGAAGAAAGTTGGATGGCTTAAGACTTGGGGAAGCCGTATGTTCTCCATTGATCCAGATTTCTATTAACAGAGAGAAGGGATTTACACTTAAGTCATCCTGCAAAGAGCAGTGAGGCTTAATTTTACTATCACATGTTCTCCAGACCAAATGTAGAATTATAGGAAAACCACAATGAGTCCATTGCTTACCAATTATTATATTTACACTTTCTGATAAAATTGGGTAAAACATGTGAAAAGTAATTTGTATAGTACAATGCTTCACACATTTTAGCTTCCACTGTTACTATTTTCCCTTTTCTCTTAAATATGCTTCTTTCTCTAGTAGAAGCATGGATAGTGAAACCAGAGAGAAAAAGATCAGTATATGCATAATGGATTATACTTTGAACCACCAGAAATGAAATTCTTATACTTGCTGTTTAAAACAAATGAAGAATTAAACAAACAAAAAATCCTAAGTTGAAGTTTACAGAGTTGATGATTGAATTTATAGATTTAATGATTCAAGGAGTTTTCTTTTTAATAGCACTTGTGCTCTGGCTGTAAATGATCAATGCTTTATCACTCACATGAGGAACTCACAAAGAATGTGGGGTGGGGGAAGCAGATAAGCAGAGCATACTTTAAAGTGCATTTAAAGTGCTAAAGGAAATTCTTGGTTAAGAACTACCAGTGGGAAAGGGGCAAATCACTTGATAAAACTCTATGAAAAGAAACCCTTCATGGTCAATAGCTTCTCATTTGTAAGTCTTTCCTTTCCAAAGAAAACACATCCCTCGGTGGGAATGACACACTCATCTTCCTAAAATACCCCCTCTATCATGTCACACCTCTTCAGACACTAAAAATGGCTCCCTATTTTCTGTAATATCAAACACAAACTCCACTGCTTTATCAAAGCCCTTCATAAAGAAGCCCCAATCTACTCCTCCCAGCTCATCTCACATCTGTGCTGTGAGGAAGGCAATACGTCATCAGGATTAAAAGCAAATTTTGGTATCAGACAAACCCAATCCTCTACTTCAAGTTTCCTGAAGAGTTAACTTACCTGACTCCCTTGTGCCAGCATTGCTTCCTCTCTACAACTCAGTTATCAGACCCCAAGAGGTACTTTGAAGATGGAATGCATGCACAATGCAGCTAGCACACTGAAAGGCACGTGATACATTTTTGCAGGTGTTAGTACTGTCACCACTGTTGTCTCTACCACTGCTGTCACAGCTTTTGAGCCAGGCCATGCTATTTTTCATCTTGGACAAATATCTTCATTCTTTTTGCATAGGTTGCATCTGTCACTCAGAGAGCTATATTCTTCCTGTCATTAAAGCAGACACCATCTAGATTTCAAATTCTAATTCTTCCATGAGAACTCCATTAGGGGTTGAACTGTGTCTCCCTTACCATCCTGTCCGTAATAGCAGAATGTGACATTATTTGGAAATAGAGTCTTTATAAAGGTAATCAAATTAAAGTGAGGACTTAGGGTGGGCCCTAATCCAGAGTGCCTGGTATCCTCATAGATAGGGGAACACTGGAGACAGGCACAGAGCAAATACCATGGGAAGACAATGGGGGAAAGATAGCCATGTGACCATAGTGATGCCTCTACAGGCCAAGGAAAGTCAAGGATTGCTGGCCAACCACAGAAGCTAGGACAAAGTAAGATTCTCCCCTATAGTTAGAGAGAACATACGCAAGCTGACACCTTGATTTTGGACTTCTGGCCCTCAGAACTGTGAGACAACACATTTGTGTTATTTAAGCCATCTAGTTTGGGCTACTTTGTTATGGCACTCTTAGAAAACTCCCAGACTCCCATCTGTCTCCTGTCAGTGCCTATGGCTGTCCTGCACTCTTGTTGTACGTAGAGCTCTTCTAGGCTTTAAAACCATAAGAAAATTAAACTTAAAAGCTTAAAGAGATATTAGTAATTATATAATGTCATACTTGCTATATTAGGACATAGTCTGATTTCAGTAAAATTCCCTAGAATAGTTGTTTAAATATAGATTTCTAGATCCCATCCACACCTATTAAATCAGAATCTTCTGGAATGAGGAGTTTTAATTTTACTAGGAAATTGTCACATACAGCCGAGTTTGGGAATTAATGATATTGTTAAATCCTTATATCTTAATGTGGGGAACTGCAGTGCAGAGGGGTTCATGTCTGGTTAGTGATGGAACCCACCAGGTCTCTTGATGTCCAATCCACAGCTCCTGGAACTAAAACAGTATTTTGTAATGACTGTTTTATGCTGTATGCACTGGTTTTATTTTCCAGTGCAAATGAAACTGACAGTAGAAACCAAATCTTGGATATCTCTGGCTTTCAAGCACCTAGGAAAGTAGTTTACATAATCTGAAATTTGTCAACTGATTTTTAATAAAATGATTGACTGATAGGCTCAGAACTATGGGTTGAGTTCTATTAAAAAAAAAAAAAAAGTCAGGAGCTCCACGTTGCTTACCTAATCTTCATTGGCTCTATTCCCAAGACGGTGCCACTTCTGGAAATCGTTCTTAGCACAATATTTGTATTTCCTGACTTTAAAAAATACCATCACTATTAGTGTTCTAACAAAACAGACTTTCTTTAAATATGTGATTTTAAAAGGTTTATTGAGTGTTTAGTATAATTTATATTTAGTCTCGGGCCAATTATTTCCTCAGAGGAATGCATTCTTAATTTAAAAATGTAGATCAATGAGGAAGTATGATTTATCTAACAGAGTTTGTTTTACAGCCAACTTTTCAGGAACACAGCTATTTCGTGAAGTGGAATCTGACACCCCAAGCAGTGAAATGAAGCAAGTTGGAAATGTGATTACACCTGTCTCTCAATCCCTAGAGTGGTTTCACATTGTCCAAAGGCTTGAGCTCAGCAGTTTTTAACAAATCAAATGACAAAAACTGCCCTGTATAAGTGATACCCATGTGGAAAAGAAAACCCCAAGTTTCTGACTCCATATATTGGGTGTTAAAAACCTTTATAACTGAAAAATAATAATAGCCACAATTATCATTTTTATTGCACCCAAGAATAAGCTTGTCAGGAGAACAGCTGTAGCTATTGGAGAGGAGAGGGCACAGCTGTTTCCTTACTTAATATTTTTATAGCATATATACCAGCTGAGATAAAAATCATGGGACCTCAGAAACTGAAAAAAAAACCACACAGAACACAGACTCCCAGAATTTGAGACTTGGATTTTTATTTTTAATTTAGGTCCAAATACTATAACTAGTTTAGTACTAGGCTAGTACTCTTGCTACTGCTCTCTTTCTTGGTTTCCATCAGGATGTTCCTATTACACTCAGACTGGGCTTCAGAGACAGTTGTTTACATGACTGCTTGGCTGGGGTCCCTCTGGGGCATTTATTATGAGCTGACCAGCATGGGAGGTTTTGTGTTTTTATGGGGAAAAACATGGTCTGTTCAGACACTAGGAGGTAGGGTGGACAAAAGCCATGTGACAGAGGTACGGTTACTGTTCTGCAACACCAATTTCTGCAAGCAGAGAAAATGGTTACAGAGTCCAAGGTTAGAGTCAGAAACTACAGAAGATGTGTTCATGAATGAGTTGGAAGTGGGTGGTGCTGCTGTGAGATCCAGGGTCAATATCTGCCAATGAAGAGGGGAAGTCCTTCCTCATCCTCCAGCACCTGAGAACTCAGTGCAGGCTGGACTGTGAGCTCACAACCAACAACCACTGAGAACAGAGGCTCGTTCTATGTCAGCAGAGGCAAAGGAAAGGGGCTTTACTGAGGGGACAGGGAGCAGAACATGAGGATACTTATATTTGAACACGTGGCAGCGACTCCAAGAACTAAGCAGAGGAGACACTGAGATACTGCTGGAGATTTCTGGGCTTGCAGCTGGGCCCAGAGAGCCATACTGACATGGCACTGATGTAATCCTTGTGCTGTGGGGCCAGGCTAGGGACACGTAGGCTGCACAAAGACTCTAGACAGCAATACCTATGGCAAGTGGGTGAGATTATGATATTAAAAAGCATATCCAAACATAGTAACAGTACTAGTTTGTCCACACAGAATAGCCCCTAAGTGTCTGATGTTATGCTGAAGAGCTGATCACAGATATCAGCACCATTGGCTTGACTGCTCTGCGGGCAGGGCTGAGTTCCCATGACCTAACGTCAGCCCCATAGAACACACTGGTGGATAGTTCCCATCTCTGTGCTTCACATTCCTCCTCTGTAAAATGGGGCAAACAGTGCTACCTTATAGTATTAAATAAGTAAATATGTGTAAAGTACTTAGAACATAGTAAGTTCTCATTAGGTGCTAGCTATTACTGATACCACAACTCTGAGCACATTTTAATATACAAGATCCTCGATACAAGAAAATCTCAATGAAGAAGTGAAAGAATAAGATCTCTGCTTTTCTAGTAGGAATTTAATAGTAATAAACTTTATGAAGGATTCACCAAAGATCCTTTAACTAAAAAGTTCTACTCCCTTCACTTAAAATAGGATTTGACTTAGAAGGGATACAGTTTCTCAGGATCATTTCTTCTAGGAAAGCTGGTGTAGCTGCATAGCCCATGTGAGACCTGCTGAGAGCTTGAGAAATGTCTCTATGTAAGTATACACACACACTCACATATATATATATATAATTTATATAACATAAATATATGTTAAATAACATAAAGGCTCCTAAGATATATATATATATCTTTCTCTTCGACACTTCCTTTGGGTACAGATAATATGACTGGCAGAAAAGTCTGAATGAGCGAATTTATAAGATCTCTTTCAGAAAAAAATGTTCTAGAGAGTGCAAACCTGCTTTTACTTGGTATAACATTGAGGTACAGCCTCAGTCTTTTAGAAAGTTATTCTTGGTACCAACATAGGGACCATGTTTGGGAAATGAGACAAACTGACTTGTTCTAAATAGCTGGCTTCCACTATATGAGAGCTCTTCCTTAAACATGTTAGTGTTTGTTGCTAGTGAGCTGGGAACTAAAACTGCAGAATGTACACTCTATGTATGGCAACGTCTCCAAGCCAGTCTCAGATCTGTATCTGTGTCACATGGCCTCTTCTTACACCTGTGAAAATTATCTCATCCTTTCCCTCAGCTTTCTGTTAGAGACCTAAGAACTGGTTGTTCTGAGCAACTCCAGCTGGTCACAGCACCTCTTGTACCACATTCTACACACAGAAGATATCATTCCCCAGACAGCTTCACTGTTCATGACCTTCTCTGCTTAAGATGAGAATGCAAACTGAGACTTTAAAAATTAATCTATTAACCTGATTCCATCATAAAGTGATAGAGATCCAATAAAAACATTACATACACTGATGCCAACTATAAATTTCATGTCTATCTATCTATCTATCTATCTATCATCTATCTATCATCTATCTATATTTATCTATCTATCTGCCTATCTATCAATCTATTATCTACCAGCAAAGATAACAGAGAGACAATTAGCATAGATCCTAGCATATATTAAGAATTTATCTTATAGATAAAACTGAATATATGTTTGTTGTTTGAATATGTATGAATATACATATATAAAAATGTAATATATTATTATACGGATATAAAGAGGGGAAAAAAAGAAAAAGAATTCCGTTAATTTTTGATTAGGAAACTTTCTTGGAATAATCATAAACTTTGTATTAAGTTTATGAGCTGAAGCCCAAAATGTAATTATATGAAAATGAGCCCTGGGACTCCACAGGGCCGAGCCCTGTGTATCTCTGAGGCCTATCTCCTCCCTTAATGATATGACACTAGTTCTCTGTGCAGATGCGGCTTTGGCAGCCGCCTGGGCCCTGGGAGTTGTGTGCTCTTCTGTGAGCCTTTGCATGAAGCCTGTCAGCTAGGTTTTGCATGCAGACCCTCTATTATGGGTGATGATATCAGAGTCAGAAAGCACACAGCTGGATGTTTGGAGTTTGCAGCTTGATGTCTGGAACCTGGGTATTTGCAGCAGTGCAGCTGATGGCTGCTAAAAAAAAAAAATAAATAAAGAAAGAAAGAAATCAGCTTTTGATTTGTAAACTCAGCCAATTTGATCTGAAAGACATTGATAGGGGATAAATATAGAACTCCTCAGTGTCATATTACCTCAGTATCTTGGCTGTTTGCTTTCTGTTTTTCTAAATCTCTAGAGATATAAGTCAGTACTGAGTGCTGAGAAATGTGAAGAATTTAATTGCTTTGAAATTTCCTGCTCAGATTAATTTAAGGGAATTATTTTTACTTGAGAGGCTCCTAATGGGGGAAGGCTCTCCTAACACCAGCCGGCATACCCTCAGGCCAGAAGTCCACTCCCAGAGTCACCTTCACAACCTGGCTCTGAATTGCCTGGGAAAAGTAGAGCAGTCTGTACAGTTGGTCTGTAATTTAGTCATGAAGATACTTTTTAGATTAAAAACAGGAGTTATTAATCTGAGAATTTTGGAACTCTAACCCCAGGGGGTTTTGAATCTCAAGAAATTACCTGATGCATGTGCACATATATGTGTATGTTTTCCTTAGGGGTTTTGACTCTCAAGAAATGACCTGATGCATGTGCAAATATGTGTGTGTGTTTTCCTTAATGAAGGATTGTATACCTTTCTGAAAAAGATTAATATCTACACTTCTTGTTCCTTTTGTTTGTCTCCCAGTGATGATACAGAATCAAATCTCTATCAACGCCCAGCCCCACAAAGATAAAACAGAAAAGCTCCTCAAAATAAAACTAACGATAGGAAGGACAGAACTCTAGAAGAAAAAACACAGCATTGTGTATATGTCATTAAATATTTTGGGGAGGATGGGGAGATAAGTAACTTCTAAATAATACTTTTGAAGAATACTTATGCAGAGCTGAGGAGTTCTTTCTTCACTAAAAGAGGGGGGAGTGCTTTGCCCATCAAGACTTAGGTTGAAAGGAACAAAGTGTGTAGCTTTCTGCCCATTCCCTCAGAGCACCGTGATCACTTATTGATTAGCCAGGGGCCTGCTGGACACAGAGGGAAGAAGGATAAGGCTTTCTCTTGGCATGCAGCATCCTCAGATAGGGAGCAGAATGAATTCCCTGAAGAATCCCATCTATTGGTGACTGTATCAAGCAAACACTCAATGACCATTTGGGGGAAGGAAGGGAGCAGAAAAGCTGGGGTGAGGTCATATCTATGGTTAAGGTAATCTAATGCATATATTCAGATTAGATCATGAGGGGAGTCTACAAAGTACCATCAATACTAGACATGTAGAGAGTATACCAACATTTCAAACTGGCATGGGGTAAAAGAATGTGTGTAAGAGAATGCCTTGAGAAAATCAAATAGAACTACCCATAGAATAGAAGGAAGCCTACTGATGTAGGATGATCTGGGCCCAGAGAGAAAGGAAGGCATGGCTGAAAACCTTTATATTTGCCATATTTTATTACAGCATTTGAGTGTGTGTGTGTGTGTGTGTGTGTGTGTGTGCGCGCGTGTATGTGTGTGTGTATCTTTGAAAATAGTTCTCAAAATCTACCCACCACAAAAGCTACTTGCTACCAAATCATACTGCCTGCAACATGTACATGGGCCATGTGTCCATTCTTAACGTTCCACTATATACAGCTGGACTTTTCAACCACATGGAATCCATGAAAAGAGAATGTATGAAAAAGCAGAGTTGATTTACTCTTTCACTAGTGACACTACTAATATTTCCATCAACCTGTCTTCATTTCATATAAAATCTAAAAGTAGGCATGCACCCGTGGGTCCGGGATGAAATGCACTCCACATAGACAAGACAACCATTATCTACTAGAACAAGCATGGTGTATCTGAATCCTGATTATGGCTATTTCTTTTAGAAATAAGGGAACTTTGAGTAAATTACTGAGCCCCAGTTCCCCCATTACCAAAATGTGAAGACTTTTCTTATTACTCACAGACCGGGGCTGAGAATTATATGAGAGAATGCGTGTGGAAGACACCGAAGGGTGATTGTCACATGGAAGATGATCAATACATATTAGAAGGAACAAACCACAGGACAGTAGATAATCCTTAAATCAGGGCCACTTTGCTACATCTACCCCCTTCCAGGTCAACCTATACTTTGAAACCTTATTCCAACATTTTAAATACCAACTATGCTCATAATTTCCACATGTACATCACCACCCCAGGAGGCTCTGCTGAACTTTCCACCCACCAAATGCCTCACTAGTCTCACAGACACCATGGGCTGAATTTACCATCTTGCCCCTCAAGCCTGCTCTCACCCCATGTCCACTCGGCTCTGTTGCTGGTCTGGCTAACTCCCCATCCTCCTGAAATTAAAATAAAATAAAATAAAATAAAATAAAATAAAATAAAATAAAATAAATAAAATAAAATAAAATAAAAATATAAAGTAATAAAATAAAATATAATAAAATAAAGTAAAATAAAAAAGAGTCACATGTGATTCTTCTTTCTCATCAACAAATCATGTTGTTTTTACCTTCCTTAGAGGTTTTAAATCTATTTCCTTCTTTTCCTTGTCATTGTTAACTATCTTAATTCAGGTGTCCATTATCTACTGCAGATTATTTTAATACCCTCTTTACTGATCTACCTTCTTCCAACTCATTATTTTTGTTTTTGTCCAATTATTGCTAAAAATAAAAAACAATCACACCCCTGCTTAAATCCTTTCACTGCACCACATTCCTCCTTGACATAGCATATACAGGCTCCTTAGCAGCTGGCTCTTGTCTACATCTCCAGGTTTTTCTCTTACCAACTCCTTTCTCCTTACATTCACTGGACACACCAGCAAGTTCCTAAAATACTAGGCTATTGATATGTGCCTTTATACCTTGTCCTTCTCCACCGGGGATCTCATGCCCCTATGTCCCCTTTCAAATGTCTGCACATTCTTCAAAACCATCTCAGGTATCATTCCTCTGGGAATGAACGTTTTCTTGACATTCAGAATTCCTTGCTTCCTTTCTACCCAGTTTATTTTGTTTCTAGTGTTGTACTAATCATACTGCATTGTTATGTATTTGCATATGTTTACCCATCTGGACTCAAAATTTCAGGAAAAGAAGGACTCTTATTTGTCTCTATATCTCTAATACCTATAGCAGTGTTTAACCAAAGAAGGCACCGAATGATCATATGGCCAAAGATTGAATGAATTAACTGACTGTAATTCTGGTGGCTGTTCTGGCTGCCATAATGAACTATTGAAAGCCTTCTTTTGGAGAAAACAGCAGAGGTCTATTTTTTTTAAGTTTTTTTTTTCTCTCTGATAAAGGGCTGGACCTCTCAAATCTCCATAAGTTAAATAATTTTTTCCACATTTTCTAAGGTGAGCTAAAAAAGCCTTCATCAAGCTAGGCCTGGAGTGAATAAGAGCTGGGTTTGGCCATCTCCACAAATATCCTTAGTTAAAAGCTCTTGTAGCTAATGTCCCTGCTTCCTCTGAACGAGTTACGATGCAGCGTGCCCTAATCAGAAGTGTCTCAGAGAGCTTTCTTATGTCATAGTCAATTTGGATGAATTTTTTCCAACTGGAATCAGCTTGGTGATTCAGCTCTGCCTATATGTAATTAGTGGTGGAATGATTGCAAGCAATGTGATTAGGCTTTTTACCTTCCTGGGACAGGCAGGGAAAAAGTGCTGTCATCAACACAAAATGGGCCTCAACAAGAGAAGGGGGAGCCTCTGCAGTAGAAACACCACTGCCAATAAGCACTACAATAAGCAGCATCACACCAGGCATGGAAGCTGGTAAGTGGGGATGTGGTTTCAAGCAACGGCTGCTTCTACTGAGAAAATACTGAACTTGGCCTCATACAGCAACATTGTACTATAGCATCAGAAGCACCCTGAGCTCTCCCCATCACCTGCTCCATGAAGTTTGAAAGCAAAATGCACAAAAAGACCAAACAAATGTCCCTGTTCTCACACATGTGCTCATGACAGTCCCCTGCCCTCTCTCCTTCTCAGGATCCAGGGGCTATGCCTGCCACTGACATGAACAGTGTCATGTTCTTTTCGCTTCTACCTGTCCTCCACTGCTTTATTTAAACTGCATTAGCTCCCATTTCCTACAGTTCCAAGAGATGGGATAAAGGGACATTTTATTTTATCACTGACCAAAGTGTCACTAATTCTTGAATGCAAACAATGAACTGCCTTAACTGATGGGCCATAAGTTATTCTTAATTTCTGTTTTAATTCTCTACTTTAGGAGACTAATTGCCACATCTAAGACTTGACTGGCACCTTCTAAGGTGCAGTGGACAAGTGGATAGAAGCTCATGAAGCAGCCCATAGAGTCAATGGCTGGTAAAGTCTGGGTTGAGAGAAAGAGACAGAGGCAGTGAAACAGAGGAGGAATATGTAAGAGAGTAGAGCTTGAGCAGATGATAAAATTACACATCAAACAACAAAGAAAGCAAGCAGAATGCACGCGTTTGCTAAAGGCAATTATCCAGTTGCTTAGGTAAATCAGAATTTCACTCCCGTAACTACTGTGTTCTCATCAAAACTACTGTCACTACTCTGGAAGTAGTTAGACACAACTACATTTTTGTATGAATGTAGCTGCTCTGTGGGAGCAGCTAGTCTGCACAGCACTTGAGTGTCTTACTAGGCTTCAAAGACCCTGGCATTGGCTAGAATAACCACTCCTTCCAGGAAACCCATCTAAGCGGAAAAGGGGGCAGCACACTTTTTGTACATAGACCAAACAGAAAATATTTTAGACCTTGTAGCCCATACAGCCTCTGTTGCAGCTACTGAACTCTGCTGTTGTAGTGCAAAAGCAGCCATAGAGTATATGCGGGTGACTGTGGCTGCCTTCCAATAAAGCTTTATTGATGGACAATGAAATTCCCACTTCATATAATCTTAATTTATTATGAAATATGGTTCTTCTTTTAATATTCAACTATTTAAAAATGTAAAAGTCATTCTTAGCTTGCAAGACATGCAAAAAAGCAGGTGGCTGGTTGGATATGGCCTACAGACTGTAGTTTGCTGACTTTTGATGTACAAGTGTGAATCTCTCCAGTCGCCTTCTACTTCCCATAGTCTTATCTCACAGTTTCACAGGACTTTAATCTGGCTCAACTTCACACTACCTTTTCTTTCAAACCTCTTCCATTCTGCTTTCTGTACCTCTAGCAGTGACCAGAGACTCCCTTATCTCCTCCCACTTTTCTTGGACAGATACCTCCCTCTCACTGTCATGGAGTCTAAGGGTATGCATTCCACTGACCCACCCTATCAAGTGGAGGCTACTGATGTATTTTATTGTTTGTTGGTATCTTTGTTTTCTAGTGAAATTTCTAGACTCCATCTTTATAAAATCCTGTACCTAATTGCACACTCCTTTGCCTCACTACACATCTGTTCTACTGACCTCCTGGTCATCCCTTCCCATTCGTTGAACACCTTTGCTCCTGGCTTAGAGTCTTAAACTCCATGCCACCTCGAACCTATCATTCTCAGTGAATTTGTTGTCCAGAAACATAATCTACCAAAAACTTGATTCTCACATTATTTATCCCTTATCTCCAATGAGTTTCTACTCTGCTCACTTCAGTGACCTACTTCACACGCACACATGTAACTCATAAGAAACTGTACCACCTCTGAAGTCATGAATCTGAGCATCTCACTTTGTCCATGACTTCATATCTTTGCCTACACATTTGCTCAATGACTTTATGGAAACCATTATTCTATTTCCCTGAAGCCTCAAATGCACTGACACAACACTTTTTACTCTTTTTTCATTTGACATCCCTTTTGATAAAACTTAGGTTTTCATGACCCATCACTGTAGTGTCTCACTGGAAAATACTATTTCACATCTACCTGTACATTATACTAGCCTGAGGAAGCCTCATTCTACATAGATCCAGATATCTGTATTCTCTGTGTTTACTCTAGGAGTATCACACAAAGAGGAGCCTGATTCACCAGACATTCATCACAAATAAGCTCTCACCAATGCTCTGGAATTTTACAGTGTTTCTCTGATAACCAGACTCTCCCACTCTCAAGGTTCATTTTTCTTGTTCACTCTCTTCAAACACCTCACTGCCAGGTCATCATCTCTCTGATGATGATCTGTGCCATCCTCTGATGATGATCTGCTAATGAGGGGGACCCAGAAGCCACCAGGCAGTATCACTCCTTTTTTCACAATCAAATCTACAGACCTCTATATCTGTGCCTATCATCACATTGTCTCCTGAGTTGTGGAAAATGACCCATCATTGTAAACTTTTACTGGAGGGTACCCTCAACTCCTCTTCCTCTTCTCCTGCCCTCTAACTGAACAGCTGTCTGTCTCCTCTCAAAAAAACAAAAAAAAGGTCTTCCTTTTGATCTATAATTTCTTCCATTCTCACTTTTTTGAGGACATCATTCTGTTTTATTTATTTATGCCTCACAGATTTTTTAAAAATTATTTTTAAAGGCACCATTCCAGGCAGTTACTCCAATTGACTTTGTTTAACTGATAAAAATGAGTTTGCTATCCCAGTCTTAGTTCCTAGCTGTAATCCACTCAGATTTTTTTTCACTTTTTAAATGTCTGTTTTAACATTACTCCTCTCTTGACACTGTTTCACAACCCTAAGCATCTTGAAACTGTTGTCCAAATGTGCCATCTCAAATTCTTTTTTTCCCTTTTTTTAGGGAGAGAGAGCACGAGTGTGGTGAAAGGGCAGAGGGAGGGAGAGAGAGAGAGAGAGAGAGAGAGAACCTTAAGCAGGCTCCATGCTCAACACAGAGCATACTGTTGAAACAGCCTCTGGACTTTCTAATTTAAAAAATTATTATCTATTCAATATTTTCCAATAACACTACCAGGTAGGTACAGCTGATACAGTAAACACCAAATAAACATAAATTGTTACATAGTGTATCATGACTTAACCCCTCTTTCTCTCTTTACCACCTTTTCCTTAATATATTTCTGTACTTGGCTCAGGCCTCACTAAAAACAAAACAAAACAAAACAAAACAAAACAAAACAAAACAAAACAAAAAAACAACTTGTAATTCCAGGAGAATATCATCTTCTCTTTGGTCCCTGGTTTTACTCATGCTATCACCTAGAAACACTTTCTCTCTCAGGCTGCCTTATCCATTTCCTTCAGGTCACAACTTAGATTTCATCTCATATGGGAATCCTTCCTCAGCCTTTCTTTTTTAATGTTTATTTATTTGCTTTGAGAGAGACAGAGAGAGAGAGAGAGAGAGAGAGAGAACACAACTGAGGGAAAGACAGAGAGAGGGAGAGAGAGAATCCCAAGCAGGCTTTGTGCTGTTAGCATGGAGCCTAACACAAGGCTCCATCTCAGGAACTGTGAGATCATAACCTGAGCTGAAATCAAGAGTCAGATGGTTAACTGACTGAGCCACCCAGATGCCCCTTTCTTTAACCTTCCTGGTGCCCCTGGAATAACACCTTATCCCTCTCTTCATCATATGTCATAAGTACCCAGTTTTTTTTTTTCTACCTTAACACTTATAATATCATATTGAAGTGGTCTGGTTATTTTTCTATCTCTCCCTTCAGATTGAAAGTCCACTAAGAGCAGATAATAGTTCTGTATATGTAGCACATATGTTCACAATATATAGTTGTTAAATGAATGAATGAATTAATATATTAGCTGATATGTTCCCTGCTGTCAGTAAATTTATAGCTAACTAGGTCCACACTAATTCTCTGTCTATATCTGTATGGACAGAATTTTTTCAAGTAACCCACTTTATAATCAAATGCATATTCAGGGCTGCCTAACAAAGAAATCTGCCCTTATTAAATTATTTAATAACACATGACATACATACCTGACTTTAGTCCCATTTTCTTTTTTTTTTTTTAATTTTTTAACCTTTATTTATTTTTGAGACAGAGAGAGACAAGAGCATGAACGGGGGAGGGGCAGAGAGAGAGGGAGACACAGAATTGGAAGCAGGCCCCGGGCTCTGAGCCTTCACCCCAGAGCCCGACGCGGGGCTCGAACTCACGGACCGCGAGATCGTGACCTGGGCTGAAGTCGGCCACTTAACCGACTGAGCCACCCAGGCGCCCCTTTAGTCCCATTTTCTATTACTCCCAGCTTCCATCTTTCTTACATCAGTGGTTTACCGGTGGGGGATGTGTGTTTGCTGACATTACCCCAAAATTACACATTCATGGTGATTATTTAAAAAATTGGACTCATTTTAGTCAATTATTGTTATTATTATTATTATCATTATCATTAATCCTCTGCAGGACTTGAATTTCCAGTTAAGATGGAGTAAGCTCACTGTACCTTAAGCACACCTTACGGTCTTCCACTCATTACAGCTAAACAGAATACATTTAAAAATCATCTAATTACTCTGAAAAACAAACAATAACAGGTAGATTGGAGAGGTAAATCAAAACTTGAAGAAAGACCAAAACAGTGGTAAATTTCCTGTTTTGCTTTGTTTCCCTTTCTTTTTCAGCATAAACGCAGAGCAGCCAGAATCCTGAAATGGTGTGATATATGAAAACTGAGAAAATATAAGCCCTCTTTTTTGGGTCTGAGGATGAAGACAGGGGAAACTTGCAAGATGGGGAGAGTAAGGGACATTCTCTGTTGTTTTATTTTGTTTTTTGCTGTTTCCCTTCTTGGCTCTGCCCTGAGGTAAACCTCAGTCCTGTAGCTGCAGTCCTGCAGCAACAATGGTAGTGGCAGTAGTGACCACAAAAATACCTAAAACTTAAAAAAAAAATAATTTTCTTTATGACCAAAAGAACGAAGGAAAAGGACCCCTGTGGTCTGAAAAATGTGAAGGAATTTCCATTACATATTTTTTCTTCCTTTTGTCCTCTTTCACTGCTTTGCCCCAGAGTTTGACTCAGACACAGGAAATTAGAATCACTAAGGAAAGTCTAATAATTTTGTTTTCTAGGCAGAGGACAAGAAAAGGGGACCATGAGTGCTAGAGAGTAGGAGGAAATCACAGAGAAGGGAGCTCAAGAAAAGGGTCACGTAAACACTGTGTAAAACCTCAAGTTCACCTCTGAACATCTGTGGAACTCACTCCAAACAGCATACCCAAAGTTTCAATAACTGAAGTCTTGTTTAACCCAGAGTCCTAGTTAGCCAATGGAAGACATATCTTAATAACACTGTGAAGACTTTGGAGTAGAACTGGCATTGGAACCACAGACAGCAAAAAGAGGGTCAATATTTGTGGCATGGACCAAACTGAAATAATAGGCTGTAAAAATAGCCAATTCTATCTCTGAGCAGATTACTGAAAGGATTTTTATAAAATCTAGAGCCTACTAACCTAATATTCCAGCATGTGGGGCATGAACCAAAATCACTAATTATACAAAGAACAAGGAAATGCTCGACAACTCACAAGGCCAAAGACAACAGCAACCAACCCTCAGAAGTTCTATATGTTGCAAATATCAGACTTTCAAGCAGGTAGTAGCTAGGGCCCATGAAATAAAAATGAATGCTTTTGAAATGAACATATACATTTTCAACAGAAAACTTCTAGTTTTATAAAGCTTGACTACAAAAGGGCAACATAATAAATGTCTTGGGGTGATGGGGCTGTTGTGTATTCTGTTCAGTTTTAGTGGTGAGGAACATGTTAAAATTTATAGAAATGTATACCTAAAAAAAAAGTAACTACCTTTAGCAGTTAATACAGTGCATGGTACAACATAAGTGCCAAACAAATTATATTTCATAAGTCAAAGTTTTGGATGTTCCCAAGCTTAGAGCTCTTCTTAAAATTTACTTGTTCTTTAAATTTAAGTAAATCAGGATTTTCAGTGCACTGAGAAACTCAAGGTTCCTTCAGATAATTGGGGATATTTTGGGAAACTCATAGCCCTTTTTTCTTCTGTGGCTCTTGGTTCTGGATTCTACTAAGAATCCCATTCTCCACTCTGTGCTTTGTGTCCTGTCCAGGCTGTCTCCCCTCTACACTGATTGGTAGAACTGCATCAGTTCCCAGGGAAACACTAACTCTAGCCTCTGTGTATAGCACACAATTCTAAGGGTTTTTGACAAAAAAAGGAGAATATATTTCACAAAGCATATAAAGAACTAAAATTTCACTTTTAAACAGTCTTGCCTCCAGGGATAAAATACATTGTCCCTGCCAACCACATAAATGTATACTGAATGACTAGTCTTAATTATTACTCAATATTCTTCAAAATAGACATGTATTCACCCAGGACATCTTCAGAGCACTGTGTTTTTCCTTTTATTCGCATACACCATGTACTCTCTTTGGGCATGCACATAGACCTCAAAGTGTAAGCTAATAAAATTGAAGGCCTATTTGGGACACACTCATATGCACGCTCACATATACACATATGTTAGCACATTTTATTATTTATATATTTAGCAGAATACTTATATTTGCCATTTATTTCCCTTTAAGTCTATTTTTTCAGATGTTCTATATTGGGAAGCATTCATGGAATCCTAAGTCCTTAATTCATTTGCACTTGACTTCCTATAATCATATTCTCTAGTGGTTGTTCAGTCTCCCAAATCCCTTTCTCAATTCTTTTTAGTGTATTATGTTTTCTTATAAACCAGATGTTTTTTTCCCCCTAGGAAATCACATAACTTCAACCTCATACACACTCACAGCTTGACACATACACAGCTAGCTCAAGGGCCCTGTGCTCAGTCACATGCACACTGGGCCTGACACACAGGCCCAATGCTGGGTAAAGAAGCTTCCCCAAAGGGATGGAGAAGGGAAGCACTGGGAGGCTGGAGAGAGGAAGATACAAGAAAAGGAGTGGGAAGAGGAGATGGAAATGGTGTCTGTAGGGCAAAGACATAACAGGGGCTTGCCACAGGAACTGGGCAAGAGCTGAATGTTTCATTTGCAGCCACCATTATTGGCAGGAAAATTTCCACTTTCCCTAATAAGCCCCTCATTTAACAGGGAAGGCCTATTTTAGTCTTGCCCATCTTGGCCTCCCTTTCAGCCCTCTTAGCTGAAAGCACTGTCAGTCCCTGAGACCAACTTAGAACAGGGTGCTGTGAAGAACAGCCTAGAGAAAAGGTTTAAGCAACTATAGGGCATATTAGATGTTTCTTTTTTTCCCACAATCCTCCAGGAAAATACACATGATACAAATATTTTTTTAAATGCCAAATTTTCCATCCAAATTCATGCTCAAACTTTAATAGGCATAATATTCCATCTTCCCAGGGTGTGTGATCTCTGATCAGGAGGCTGTCATAGTTGCCTTTCTGTATAGAGACATTGGGCATCAAACCCTGAACTAGGACAGTCTATGGAGCTCATTACCTTGAATCACTCACCCACAGCTACTGTGCTGGCCAAAGTAGGTAATGACCTTACTTGTAAATAACTAAGAATAGAATAATAGCCAGAAGTTTAATTCATACACTATATGATAGGAATTGCCCATGCTTTGTTTTGTTCCAAGTACATACAATAATATTAAGGCATGTTACTGCAGGTATGTAACCCTGGATCTATCCAAACAATTAAAAATCATGCATACCAGGGCATCTAGGTGGTTCAGTCAATTGAGCGTCTGACTCTTGGTTTTGGCTCGGATCATTATCTGATGGTTTTATGAGTTCAGGTCGTATGTTGGGCTTTGCGCTGATGGCATGGAGCCTGCTTGAGATTCTTTCTCTCCCTCTCTCTGCCCCTCCCCCACTCATTCTGCTTCTGTCTCTCTCAAATTAAAAAAAAAAAAAATCATGCATACCATATAAATACGTAGACACACACACACACACACACACACACACATACCACTTGTATTCAACAAGTTACAGGTAAACACAGGCATTCATAGGTATAAGTTATAAGATTTTGTGTAATTTCTCTTTTAAATTCAGTAAGTGTTTAATTTATCATTTTACCTGCCCTAATATGTTTTAAACCATCTGCTTTCTGCTGGAAACATAAAGGAGAAAATCATCCAAGCTCAGTATAAATATCCCAAGTTATGAGTTAGTCTAGTTAGAATTAATGATGCTAACTGTATCAGAGTTATGAGTTAGTCTAGTTAGAATTAATGATGCTAACTGTATCAGAGATCAGATACATGAGATTTTCACATCATAAGCTGATCATGGAGAATATTTCTGCTCAGGGAGCTGTTTTAGACAAAATCCTCGACCTGGGGGTGGAGTTCTTGGTTTGTCATCTGAAAGCTCCTAATAATCACTCTTATCCATCACCATAAAAAATGCGTCTTTATGTAAACTTGGAAACCAGAACAATTTATAAGTATTTCAAGTTACCCACTCGCTTCCAGACACAAGCTATTCCCCAAACAGCTCTAGCTCAGCTACACTTATGACAAGAGAATTTCTGAAGAATATTTCATGGAGATTTTTAAAATGTTAACAACAATGCAAATATCGATGTCTCAGCCAGTCAATATCAAAATTTATAGTCCTTCAATATAAACACTGAGCCAGGCTCCCTATTGGTCAATATTTGCACTCAGGTAAATAAATCTTTATACTGACTTCAGCAGATGTCAATAGCTACTTATTCCAGATAAGTAAAAGTAAAAACAGGAAGCATTATTTATTTTTTGAGGTAAAATAGCAACTAGTTACATAAAGGCCCTGCAGCATTTCTGAAATATCAATATGTAGTCATTTTTGGCAAATAAAAAATAACTGTATTATAAGATGTGGGCTTAAAGCACACTGGTTGAAATCTTAGAAGTAGGAGTTAATAAAAATAAATTTCATCTATGTTATTAATATCACAATGCTGTTTTTTAAGACTTGAAAGAATTCTCAGCTTTCTTGTTCTTTTCATCATGAGTGAGGTTAATTTTTGATATTATTCATAACTATGAGAATTTTCAAAGAGATAGTCCCGAATGCTTTCTAGATTATGTGATTGACCCTTATGCTAAACCTAAAAGAAAAATATGCCCATGCTTGACCTATATGTGAGTGACTACATACTGTCTTGTCATCCTTCAGGTTTTATGTTTCATGCTTTGGAATCAGGCTTCACAGATGATTTCTGGGCATCAGGATTCTATATTTCTACATCTCTCATAAGAATAAACTGGGGTTATGTTTATGAAAAAAGGTTCTCCTACAGTCCCTTGGGTGGGCAAGGACCTCTTCCTCTATAAGACACAATAAACAGCACCCAGTGGAAAGTCAACAAATATTTCTGTGTTATTTGCATAAGTAGAATTGTGAAAAAATATTTTTCAACTATTTTCCTTTTGGGGGCACACTGTGCTTTCTGTATGAACAGAATTTATTTACCTAGACACTATCAGGTACTCACTTAAAAATAATAATACACTGATAAAGGTAGCAATGTTACTTCCCTATAAGAGTTCCCGCACCCTTCAAGCTTGTGATTATGCTTGAGTAATTGGTGTGTGGACTAACAGAAAATTTAACCAATCTAAATGTGGCCATGCTCCAAATCACCCCTGATCACACCCAGAGTTGTTCCTTTACAGCTGTTAGCAGAATTCAGTTACTAAAAAAGTGATACTCTGTGGTGATGTGGCACTCTTAAAGCAGCGTATGTCAAATGAAATTAAATGAAGATTTATGCCCATTATAAAAATGTCTACAATGCAATAGAGGCCAAAAGAAAAAAAAAGTGGTAAGAGCTGCTAAAAGTGGAATGTTATTTGTCTCAAGACTAATTTTCCAGCATAGTCTGTGTAGGCTTGTGGGCAATGGTAGCCAACTCTGTAGGACGGTGAAGATCTATTTGTTGCTTTGGAATCTGGGTGCTGTCTATACAACCAGAAGCAAATAGAGGCAGATTCCCAGAGAATCCACCAAAGGAATACTGTTAGAACAGCATGACAGTCTCCCAGGCCTGAAATCTCATGATGCTACATTACTATTTTTCTTTGGGATATGAATGTCAACAGCCTTTTAAATTAATCAAGAGAGTTTTAACAGCAAACTTCAAATTTACCTACTTGAATTATGTAAATCACAATTCTGGCCCAGAAGAATGTCTCTAATGACCCCAGCTTAGATCCATGCAATGCTGGCACATTTCACCTCAACAACCTCTTAAAGACACTAGTGGACACCTATAATAGTTTATTGCTTATTTATTTAAAACTCAACACAAATCTTCTGAAGACCTACCAGGAGCTAGAAATAGATAATGACCTGACAACAGTGACTGGCATGTAACAGGAGATACCAATAATTATTTGTTAATAGAATTAATAATTAAGAAATTACTGTGGCAGAATTCTAGCATTAAGAGGCTTACAGCCTCTGGAGAATTATGTAATGCAACCATTATAACACACTGGGATATTTTATACTGGAAGTGTGTAAAGGAAACAATGCAATCAGAGTATTGCATCCACAAGACTATAGAGTTCTTCTCTCTATAGTTAATTCTGGTGGGTTTGTATCTTGGGGGGGGGCAGTGGTAAAGGGAGTTATTTATCAGGGAAATATTCATGGAAGAGGTAACATTTATTTTAATTTTTATTTTTAAGAGAGAGAGTGAGAAAACACTAGTGGGGGAGGGGCACAGAGAGATGGAGAGGATCCAAAGAGGGCGTCGCACTGACTGCAGAGAGCCTGATGCAGGGCTTGAATGCAGGAATCACGAAATCATACTTGAGACAAAGTTGAAGTCAGATGCTTAACCAACTGTGCCACCCAGGAGCCCCAGAAAAAGTTAACACTTAAATTGAGATTTTATTTTTATTTATTTTTTTGAGATTTTAAAGGTCAAACATAAACAAAGAGCCTGGAAGACAAGGGGGAAAGGATTCTAGGAATCTAGGCTTAAAGTGAAATAGTGGAAAGAATAGTGGGCATTAAGGGTGGGCATTTGGGTAGAGATCTAAATATGACAGACAAAAAGGTTTTAGGATATTCCTAAGGAGCAAGAGAAACCATTTATAAAATTGGAGCAAGAGAAGAACAAAATGAAATATCTATGATAGTGCCCTCTACCAGCAGAACGGAGGATGAAGTAGAGAAGCACAGGTCTAAGAGACAAAGAGATCAGCAAGAGAAATAGTGAATGATCCTGGTAAGGGACAACCTGTGCCTCAACCAGCAGTGGCAGTGGTAATGGAGGGAAATTAATGTGTTGAAAGGATATTCAGAAGGATTTGAAGTGCTTCTAAAGGACTTGGACTCAGAAACTAAAAAGATATGTCAAATAAAAAGAGGGAAGCTAAGTTAACTGATACTTTTCTGTGTGAGACGATAGGACAGTAGTGCCATTCCCTGTAATAAGGAATACAAGAAGCAAATGATGGACTCCAATTATAAGTTTAAAGTGGCTGTAGGCATTAAAATGAGAATGTCTTTTAAATAGTTAGATATTTGGATTTGGAGCTCAGGAGTGGAGCCTGAACTATGCAGACCTCCTTCTTTGGTTGTTCATTGCAGCTGCACTTTGGTGGTATTTATAGTTTATAGTAGCTAGGGTCTGGAATGAGATGAAAGGAAAAATGTCATAGGGGATATCTATCTATCTATCTATCTATATATATATATATATATATATATCTCACATCTTCTTTATCTATTCATCAGTCAATTGGGTTCTTTCCATAATTTGGCTATTTGTGCTCCTTTGAGTCAGCATTTTGTATCCTTTGGATAAATACCTAGTAGTGCAATTGCTGGGTTGTAGGATAGTTCTATTTGAAGTTTTGAGGAATTTTTGTTTTCCAGAGTGGCTGCACCTGTTTGCATTCCCACCAAAAATGCAAAGGTGTTCCCTTTTTTCTGCAGCCTCACCAACATCTGTTGTTTCCTGAGTTGTTAATTTTAGCCATTCAGACAGGTGTGAGGTGGTATCTTGCAGTGGTTTTGATTTTTATTTCCCTGATGATGAGTGATGTTAAGTATCTTTTCATGTGTCTGTTAGCCATCTGGATGTATTCTTTGGAAAAGTGTCTATTCATGTATTCTGTCCATTTCTTCACTGGATTACTCTTTTGGGGGATGTTGAGTTTGACAAGTTCTTCATGGATTTTGGATACTAGCCCCTTTCTTTATGTCTTCATTTTGCAAATATCTTCTCCCATTCCATCAGATGCCTTTTAGTTTTGCTGATTGTTTCCTTCACTGTGCAGTTTTTTATCTTGATGAAGACCCAATAGTTCATGTTTGCTTTCATTTCCCTTGTCTTAGGCAACATGTCTAATAAGAAGTTGCTCTAGCCGAGCTCAAAAAGGTTGTTGCCTGTTATCCTCTAGGATTCTGATGGTTTCCTGTCTCACAATTAGGGTTTTCATCCCTTTTGAATGTATTTTTGTGTATCATGTAAGTGGTCCAGTTCATTCTTCTTCATGTTGCTGTCCAGTTTTCCCAACACCATTTGTTGAAGAGATTGTCTTTTTTCCACTGGATATTCAAGATAAAAAATTTAATGAGGGAAGAGAATGCTGAGACTGTTATGAGGCTAAGGAAGTAGTGTTTTCTGCAGATCTCTGGACAATGTCTCCATGTCACACTGACTTTTGACAATCCCTTCAATGAAGGGCAGAGTCAATAATTACTTCTCCTTATATCTGAGTGAGATTGTATTACAGCTTCACTTTTTCTGTAGGAACCCAGTAGTCCTGCTGTGAGGAAGCCCAAACAAGGCCATGCAGGGACTCCACATGTAGGAGTCTGGCTGACAGCCTGACAGAGGTCTTAGCCAAAAATCAGTATGAACAATTACACAGGTGAGTGAAAATACCTTGAGGTGATTCCACCCTCCTAAGCTGTCTAGTCAGCCTTGCCTTTAGGTCTTCCTAGTAACAGAGCTGAGGCAAGCTGGCCCCATTGGCTTCTGTCCAAATCCCTGACTCAAGGTATCTATGAGTGTAATAAAATGGTTGGTTTACACCAGTAAGTTTGGGGATAGTTTCTTAGCTGCATGGAACAGAGGCAAAGTAAAGGAATAGAAATCCAAAAGAAATTGAGCAGTCTATAAACACTACAAATAAAGGCAAACAGTTGAAGTAAGGTGAGGAGGTGTCTATTAGATTTGGCATCTATAAAACATGTGGTTGTCTGAGTTTCTCCCAGTGCAGGGTGAGTTAAGAAATTATACCCTTGTGAGTTAAGCAGTGAACATGGCCCAAGGAAGATGAAGCAATGAAAGCAGACCGCTATTTCTACAAGCATCTCTCTTATCTTTCAACAATTGATGATTTGACAGTACCAATATCTTTATAATTCTCAATAATCCATCATGAAAAATTAATTGTCAAATATGTTACTCATTTTTTGGAACTCAGGAGATAAAAATCCCCCAACCAGAATTTACCTATTTGTTTGAAAATTTTAGGACATTTGATTGATATTTTTAAAAGACTTTTAAATATGGTATACCTAGCATTAGGTTTTTACAATGATCAATATTCTGAAAACCTCACTGTAGTTACTACCATTGTTTGCTGTAATATTTTAAAGTAACCCCCAGACATTATATCATTTTCTCTGGAAATACTTCAGAATATATCCCTAAAAAGTAATGCTTTTGATATTACATTACCAAATATTATTATGCATTTGATAAAATTAATAATAACCCCTTATAGTGATTGTGTTTTTATTCAAGTATTTGAAGGCCTTTTTTTCTTTTTCTTTTTCAGGACCTACTGTGTTAGGCATTGGGCTAGAAACTAAGAGCTATATAAGTGAAGAAGAAGAAAAGCAAGTCAGAGGAAAAACTGCAAAAGATGTTAAGTCATTCTTCAGATACCACAATATCATCCTTTAATCCCTTTTATAGTCATAAATAAAGGCCTTCTCCTTCAATACCTGGTCATCTCATACCCACACAGCATATGCTCTGGTCTTATCTCCTGTTCAGGAGAAATGTACTCTTAGAAAAATATCAAGCAATGGTAAAGTCATTAAATCATAAGTCACTTGAAAAGTAAATAATAAATTAACAATGAGAGAATGAAGTCTTCTGGTTTAAGTATGAAACAAGGCAAGAATAATATGTCAGGGGTCCCTAGAACCACTTTCATACTAAAGGGTTCACTAGAAGCATTCACAGGACTCAGCATGTAGCTGTGCTCATGGCTGGGATTTATTACAGAGATGTAGTAAGGATATATAGCTGAGTCATAAAGGAAAAAGACACAGGCGGAGTCAGAAGGAATTCATATGAGGCGTCTATATACTCCCTTCCTCCCATGAAGGGTCGCATAGAGCACAGTCTTTCCCCCAGCAATGAAGATACAGCAACATGTGTGTAATATTTCTGCCTAAGGAAGCCCATTAGAGACAGTGCCCATAGTTTTAATTATGGACTGGCACCCTCTGCATATTATATATCAAAATTCTAGACTCTCATAAGGAAAGCAGATGTGCAGCATAAAACTCATTGTACAACAGTCTAGGCACAGTGAACCTTCCTTATCAGTTAAGGTAAGTTTAATGTAAGTGTAGGAACTAGTTACCAATCCAGAAGAAAAGCAAACTCAACTTAAAGCAAGAACAAGGGACACTATATGCTAACTAATTTGGAAGTAAATTAAAGAAAAAATAATAATAAAATTTAAAAAAAAGCAAGCACAAGGGAGAAAATAATAAAAAAATATGGAATATATTAATAAAATAGGGAATAGAAAGCAATAAACAAAGTCAATAAAATTAGTTCTTTGACAAACGTTTAGAAAGAGTGACCAGGAAAATAGAGGGAAATGACTCAAATTATTAACATCAGGAATGAAAGAGGAGCCAAACTTACAGGAAAAAGAGACCACAAGGGAATACTATGAATAGTTATACGCCAATAAAATAAGTAACATATGAAGTGAAGAAACCCACAGAAAGATAAAAACTATTAAAACTGACTCACGAAGAATTAAAAAAATACGAATAGACCTACAACAAGTAAAAATTTTAATTAGTAACTAAAATTTACTCACAAAGAAAGGCCAGGCCCATATGGCTCTGCGAGTGAATCTGCCAAATATCTAAAGAAGAATTAATATAAGTTCTTTATAAATTCTTTAAAAAACGAACACTTCCTAACTCATTGTACGAAGCCAGTATTACCCTAATTCCAAAACCAGACAAACATATCACAATAAAAGAAAACTGCAGACCAATATCTGTCACAAGTATAGATGTGGAAATTTTCACAAATAAATGCAAGCAACTGAAATCCAGATTCATGCAAAAATGAATATACACTATGACCAAATGAGATTTATACCAGGAACTCAAGATTGGTTCAATATCTTTAAATCAATTAATGTAATATACCAAATCAACAGAATAAAGTACAAAAAATGCATGATCATGTCGATAGATCAGAAATAGTATTTGACAAAATCCACCACTCCCTTCTGATAAAAAGACTCAACAGACTGGGAATAGGAGGAAATTTCCTCAACCTGATAAAGTAGATCTATGAAAAGCCTACAGCTAGAATCAAACTTAACGTGAAAGACTGGAAGCTTTTCCCCTTTTTTTCACATTATTAGCTGTGAAGAAATTGCAAATCATAACCACAGTGAGATAATACTTCATATCCACTAAGACGGTTAGTATCAAAAAGATGAATAATAACAAGTGCTGATATGGATACTAAAAAAAAAAAAAATGAATCCCCCTATGCACTCTGGTGAGAATCTAAAATAATGCAGCAACTCTGGGAAACGTCTCCGAAGGTGAAACATAAGACTACCATGTGAACCAGCAATTCCATTCCGAGGTATATACCCCAAAAGGAATGAATATATTCATAAAAACTTGCACACAAAAGGGCACACCTGTGTTGTTTACAGTAGTGAAAAAGTGAAAAAAAAAAAACAAACCAAAAAACAAATGCCCATAAGCTGGTGAATGGATAAATAACATGTGGTATATCAATACAATGGAATGTTATTCCATCATGAAGAGAAATGAAGCACTGATAAATGTCACAACATGAATGAACCTTGAGAACATTTTGCTGTTCTTGGAACATTATCCATTCCCTATTCTACAGAGTTGTTGCACAGATTGAACTATACGAGGACTATATAACTACTGCCCTATTGGACGGGATTGTTCCAGCTAAATATCTTAACACAAGTCTACACAGAGAAGTACCACAGCCTACTGAAATATTTGCAATTTTCTGTCGGGGTAGATGGTGCAATGGTCTCCTAGCCAAGGAAGCATGTTAGCCTGCAAGTTAGAGCTTGTCCATTCTGTTTCCATCCAAACTCAAAGCGAAGATTTACCTTTGGTTATTAACTTAAAAAATAAAATCACTAGTATTTCCCTCTCTATCCTCTACTCCAGATCTTCAGATCTGCAATAGAACATAAGTCTAAATGGAAGACAAATTCTAAAGCACATAAAACAGTTGGTAGCTTTTCCTTATTTTATTTCTTATGCTATTCTGTGTTCTCGGCTTTTCTGATTCAGAGCAGTATCTTATACTTCCTCCTGAGTTTTCTCTCTTTGCTTCACACAGCAGACATCCTTACATTTAATTCAACTGGACACACAGAGTCAGCCTGCAGATTCAATTTTATTTTCCCCTCACAGCCTTCATGTTGCTTTTGCTCTGGAATACAGGGGATAAAGGCATCAGGAGGAATGGAGATCCTGATGATCTTTCGATTATGTCTGAGGCTCAGCCATCATAACTGACCATGTCTGAGTGATCACTTCAGATCACTCAATAAATACAGCCAGCTTTCTCTGACCTTTGTTAGACCCCTAACCCAGATTCAATATTATTTTTTTTTCTATTAGAGATGTCGTTAATAACATCACTGTCCCCTAGCAAACTGGGACTTTTTTTCAACTACAAAATTAGCATTAGCCCACACTACCTTTAAAAACAGTGCAGGTTTATTCTAAATTCATCTCTCCCCCCTAAAGACACACACATTCTCACGCATACACACACACACACACACACACACACACACACACACTCTTGAATTAGTAATCACCACCATTAGCCAAGCCTAAACATATGGGCAGCCTCTTCTCTAACCAAACAAGATCTTATGCCAACCTTTTAAAGCAAAAATAAAACATGATGCAGGAGGTGTTTGATTATTATATGTGTGCTGCTAAATTTTTATTGAACTGTTCATGGAGTCTGAAGTCCTCATTTGAAAAATTACACAATATCTACTTTGCATGTTTGTGATTTAGATCAAAATAACATAATAAGGTGCATTTAACCAGCATAGTGCCTGTCATGGAGAGACAGTCGAAACATTTTCCTTTTCCTTGTAGTTATACAGACCTACTTTAGGTTTGTGATCATCAAGAAAATATAAGGCTTCCAAAAGTTTACCTTAGAAGACACACCTGTTGGTTTTTCTTTTAAGATATGAAATTTATTGCCAAATTGGTTTCCATACAACACCCAGTGCTCATCCCAACAGGTGCCCTCCTCAATACCCATCACAAACCCTCCCCTCCCTCCCACCCCCCATCAGCCCTCGGTTTGTTCTCAGTTTTTTAAGAGTCTCTTATGCTTTGGCTGTCTTCCTCTCTAACCTCTTTTTTTCCCTTCCCCTCCCCCATGGGTTCCTGTTAAGTTTCTCAGGATCCCCATAAGAGTGAACACATATGGTATCGGTCTTTCTCTGTATGGCTTATTTCACTTAGCATAACACTCTCCAGTTCCACCCACGTTGCTACAAAGGGTCATATTTCATTCAGAAGACACACCTGTTGGAAACATGTCTTTTGTATTTATGTATCTCCAATGTCACACTGGCACTGAACTTTACATACTGTAAGCGCTCCATAAATATTCATTAAATTCATGATTTGGCAATAATGTAGGTATGAACCCTTGGGTGCATGTTCCAGTCTCAGACTTTTAAGAGCTTCATGCCTAATAGAGCCAAGGGGGACAGAGTACTCTTAGTGATGTATTTGACTATTTTTCCTATGTATTAGTTTCTTTCCTGCATGTTGAAGAAAGCATCCACTTGGACTCCATGGGGGGGTGGGGGGGCTTCATAGATAAGGTATGATTTTCCATGAGTTTTTAAGTGAAGAAAAAATAGGCATCTGGGCAAAGTTAGAATGAAAATTTGTTCCAAGAAAATGCCTATGATCAGGATTTTGGCATGTATTTGAAACCTACTAAATGTGGGTAAAGACAGTGAGTAAGCGAGATTATGTAAATTCCAGTAGATTTAAGGAGAGTGGTATAACCAAAGGGTGACAAATATGTATATCTAAATGATAACTTGTCTTCCAATGATCTTTACAATATTTTAGCACCAGCATCTAAGTAACTAAGTATAATATATTACACTGTGTTTTTCAAATTAATTGATTTTGTACTCCCAGACTGTACATTTAGCCTTTCATCTACTGAATCTTTGCTATGAGACTAAATGAGATTTCATAAGGAGAACTACTTTGATCTAACTACTCCAGGGAAAAGAAATACCATATATACATATAAGATACTGTCTGTCCTTATTACAAGGTGCTAGCACATGAAAATTATGATAAATGGTGAATGCCCCCCATCTTGACTCATGTTACCTGAGCATCCTGTGGGATTTTTTCATCACAATTTGATATGCCAACCTTCCCTGATGAGGACTAACAACCCCTAATGTTTGTTACTCTCTAAAAATATCATTTGGCTTCAAATGAAACAAATTACAGTCAAACTCTATTAATGCACTTCTCTGGTTCAGATTTTAAGTTATCCAGCCATTACATATGCTTACTCCAAAACAAGTGACCATAATCTATCTCCACACACACCTGTAGCTTTTCTCTCGGTAACCCTTCCCACCTGCCCCCAAACTGTCAGGAGCATATTAGATCCATATTACTGACAAAAATTGGAAATCCAGAAGTCTTCACTCACAAAGGTCTAGGGCACCAGGATTCTCTTTCCACCTCCATGTCTAAATAGCTATAAAACCTTGTTCAAATCACATAATCCTTCCAGTCTTCGAGTTCTCTATCTTTAAAACTTAGATCATGCTGCCATCTCAGAGGAAGAGATTAAAGGCCTCTCTCCTCATTATATGTGGCTTCCATCTGGCCCTGATAGAGTGATCTTCATGTGAAATAATATTTGGAGGAGTCTCCAAATGGAGGGTGGGGGTTGGTACTCACTTTCTACTCACAGCAGTTTGCTCTGGCCAAATGTTGTGCTTTTAGCAGAAGTGATCTTAGTCTGCATGACATTGTTCTGTGGCCATGGTGGCCACTACTACAACAGACCCAGGAGCCCACATACAGTGTGAATGACAAGAGGGATGACAGCCGTGCCTGCACCCTGGCCAGACTGGCCCTGGGGAGTATCTGGCTTCCTGGGAGACTGGGTAACACAGCCAGAGATGTGGGGAGTTAATGCTCTGTGGTGTGGGCTTCAACCAAGAAAGACTGGCCATGTGAAGGAGCCAGTTGATCAATCATTGTCCCAGTGTTTCACAGGATTCTACTGAGTCATCCCAGGGACCAGGTGACAGATGCAGAACTATGAAATTGCACCCAGCTCTAGCAAGGCAACCCTTTACATTCACCTCTCTTCCTTTTCTGTTTTGCTTCACGTTTGTCTTCTTCTTTCTTTGAGATTGTTCCCCTGAATAAGGAGTTAGCAGGTAAGATTTTGGCTCAAGGCTCTGTTTTCCATGAACCCTGAACCAAGATGGATGGAGAATCCTAACAGCATTATTGGGTGAGAAAAACCTGCAGCTGGAGCCCACCACCTCAATTTGAGATCCAGATCTGCCACTTTCGTAAGTATTTGTTATAATATGCATCCCAGCCTCAGTTTCCTTATCTATAAAATGGGAACAATAATAATGTATATCCCTCCAGCTGGTATTATAATTTAATGATTTATTCCCTGCACATGATATACAGGGAGATTATGTCATCAGTCATTCTCATTACCATAATCATCATAATTCTACTATTCATGTGCTTCATTCTTTCTATCCTCTTCTGTCATGTTCCCTCCTTCTTGCCCAGCTTTCAATAGATTCTGTGGGCCTCCAAATTCTTGACACTCTTTGGCTTATATTAGTCAGAATCAATGCAAGCAAAGACTCCTAAGTAGTACAACCCAAATACTAGTTAGGTTCAAGAAGCCCTGGAGAGCTTAGGTGATTTCTGGGTAAAGTCAGAGCAGATATGATGTCCCCTTTGAGCAAGGAAAGATCTTTAGCTTATCAGAGAAGTTGGGTAATTTACCCAACATCACATAGCTTAAAAAGAGTAGAGCCAGGAGTAAAACCTAGCTTTGTCCACAGAAGCCATTTCCTTTCAACCACACCAGAAGTTATTGAAGTTTATAACTTCTTAATAAAAATATCTGGCTTTTCTTAAGGGATACTTATGCTTAACATGCTTCAGATGTATAATTTTATTTAATTCTCAGAACAATCAGAGGAGCTAAGAGTAGATTCTAGTGTCACAGTAACGGAAAGACAAATAGGACTAGGGAAGTTAAAATAACTTGCCCCATCACAGCTAGTCTGCAGGAGAGCTGATATGCTCACCTTAGCCTCTGGACTTTGATGCCTAGCCTTGTCTTCTTCCCTCTGTGTTGCCTCATTTTAACATTATAAGATTTTTCTTGGACTGTCAGTATGTAATCAGTTGCGTGTAGGGCTTCCTGGATGGAAGTGTGGATGACAAGTTTTTCCATTTGTCCCCTGCCCCCTCTCCCCACTATGCTTCTTAGCTATCCATGGAGAGTGACATTTGTAACCTCCTGCGGTCTCACAGTGACTGCCCTCTTAGGGAATAAATAGCTGGGGATTATAAACATCAGGGCAAATGATGCTACAGAGGGTCCACAACCACTCATCAATTTATGGGGCTTCCTGAACTACCTAGCACATGGCTCTGTTCCCCATGCCTGCATCCACCTACTAATGACACACCAGGAGGGTCTGGGACTGTGGGGCAAGGCTGTGACCCCCTGTTACGAACCTAAAGGGGCCTGCACATCCCTCCAGGGGTAGAGCAGAAGGAATAGTGGTAAATGCAATGAGCAGCTGCTTGAGGGAGTCTTCAGCAGTTATGTCTATTGGATAAATTGCAGACCTGAATAATGAGATAATAAAGTTAAAAACACTTGGGAAGTAAAAGTGCTATGTAAATATAAGATACCTCTGTCTTCCATGTGATATGCCTGGAAGGAACTCTTCTTATTTTAATTCATTCATTTCTTTATGTCTTGCCTTTATTTTTTAAAGGGGTTTGAGATGGTTTACCAAGTGCACATACAGTGTGTATGTGTGTGTGAAAGCCTACCTAAGCAAAACACAAGATATGATGAAGTCATAAAGGAAAAGATTGACAGGTTTTATTGCATACAAATTGAAAACTGTTGTATGACAAATGACATCATAAAACAAAGTAAAAGGCAAGAGACAGACCAGGAGAAAGATCTGCAACCTTTATAACAAAGGGTTAACATCTATGAGATATATATATATATATATATATATATATATATATATATAGTGCTTCCACAAGCCGATTTTAAAAATGATAAACAAGCCAATGAAAAAATAGATGAAAAACATGGATAAGCAATTCCCAGAAGAAATACGAATACCCAATAAACATTTGAGAAATGAAAAAAAAAATTGCAGGGTAACTTGCCTAGTAACAGGGATATGCAAATTAAAGGGAGGTACCACTTCCTGCTGATCACACTGGCAGAAATGTAAAGTATTGAGAGTGCCTCTTCAGAGCCAAGGACTGGGAAATGGGAACTTCCACTTGTTGGCAAGAGTGTTCATTGACATAACCCTTTTGGGGGGGGCAATCTAGCTGCAAATACATAAATAAACATGTCCTGTGACCAAGCAAGTCCATTGTAGGGATCCAACCAATGGAAATATTCATATATTTAATATTCATATATTGTATGTATATCATATGATATATATGTATTATATGTACATACATTACATATATATGTACATACACACACATAGATATTTGTATGAAGTGATTCAGGGAAATACTCTTGGAAAGAGTGAAACACTAGAAATGACTATCACAAAGTTTAATAAGTTATAATCTGGTCATATTATGGATAGTGCAGTGCTGAACTGAATGCCATCTATCTATGTATATGCAAATAAAAATTATATGATTTATTGTTAAGTTTAAAACATGTAGTTTTAAAGGTGAGTACAATGGAATTCCATTTACACATGGCTTGTGTGTTATGTATGCACATATGTATAATTGTACAGAAAATTTTCTAGAAGGATGGTCATTTAAACTGTCAACAGGGATGAATAAGGGTTTTTATTAATTAAACATTTTTAACTGAGCATTTATTACATTCCAAATACTATGTGGGCTATTAGGGATAGATTAGTGAACAATACAGTCTTGCCCTCGGGAAGCTTATACCTTAAAGTGGGGAGACAAATAAGTAAAATAAATACAGAAATATATAGCACAGAAATGGTGGTCAGTGCTGAGAGGTAGGAAATTATACTGGGATAGAAGTTCTGTGATGGAAAGATAAATTGATGCAGGAAACCCAGAAAAACGCTACAGAATGACATTTGAGAGTAAAACTAAAGAAATGAGGAAGTGAGCCATGTAGATATCTGGGGAAGGACAATCCATGAAGTAATAACAAGTACAAAGGCCCTGGGGAAGGATTTGCATGATATATCTGAAGAACAGACAGGAAGGCGATATGGATGGAATAGAATGTGCAAAGAGACAGAGGAAATGAAGCCCTAAGAGAGATGATGCAGGCTTATTCTCTAAGTGAGATGGGAAAGCACTGCAGGCTTTGGTGCAGTAGTGTAACAAGATGCAGCTCTAGTAAGATCACTGTGGGTGCTCTGCCACTAATAAGCTGAAGAGGGTCTGAGGGGTAGTTGGTTGTTATTAGGGTACTGCAAAAACCCAGGCAAGAGAAAAGGAATGCCCTGGGCAACGTAGGCATTAAGTAAATACCAGTTCTCCATTACTTATCAAAAGAATACCATGCTCTCTAATTTGAATTCTATGGGATTTCTTTTTAAATTATTTTTTAATGTTTATTTTTGAAAAAGAGGGACAGACAGAATGCTAGCCTGGGAGGGGCAGAGAAACACAGGGAGACGCAGAATCTGAAGCAGGCTCCAGGCTATGAGCTGTCAGCACAGAGCCCAGCGCGGGGTTTGAACCCATGAACTGCAAGAACATGACCTAAGCTGAAGTTGGACACTTCACCGACTGAGCCACCCAGGAGTCCCAAATTCTATGGGATTTTTAATGGCCCATGATTTTATACTTCCTACTGCAAAATAAAAGATAAGCCTTTTAGGATAAACTGTATCCTTTGAATTAGCATTGGCACCAGCAAGGAGCAGAGATGGACTGAATTAGCAAGAGCCTGGACTGTGACATGCTGGGGATGGGAGGGGGACAGATCTAGAGAGAAGCAGAGAAAAGAGACAGACAAGGCCAGGGCAGGAGTCTGCAATCACAGCTTAAGTCCAAGAGGAAGATGGCAACCCAGGTGACACACAGGTAGAAGTAGTGAGAGAACGGCAGGGGCTGGACTTTTGAGAGAAAAGAGTAGTCATGCTCCAGGTGAGGTGCTGTCTGGGCATCAGGCCACCTGGGCATCAGCCCGAGGCAAAACAGAGTCAGGGCAGGAGGTAGAGGCAATCCTTTAGCACAGTGTCAGCAGGTCCTGCTTTCCCTGGGACTTCAGACCAAACAACACAGAGAAATGAGAAGGGACACTGAGAAGGGATAGGGGCCAGGGCGGGTGGCAGGTTTGCATATGTGGGGCAAATCAGGATGCTGTTAAGGAAGAAATCCATTGGGCTAAGGTGGCGAGGGCTGCTGCCCTGCAAATGCCCCTGAAGGAAACTATTTATGCATCCCTCTGGCCAAGGCACCAGCTTCAGAGTCTCTGCAGGCAGGGCTCCCTGGATGCTGTGCAGGGAGGCAGTGGGGGGAGGCCAAAGGTACAAAATGCTGAGTGCTCACTGCATATGCCGGGATGGTCTTCAATCTTGGTGGAGGCCCACCAGTTTGGAGGCTCTCCTGTCCACTCTCAGCCTCATTAATGTGTACCCATGGAGCAAGACCTGGACTCATAGCTGACAGTGGATTCAACCCAGTCACCTGCTTCAGCTCTAAGAATTTCCAGGATAGAGTTTCTGAAACATTTCCCCAGTATGACTAGTCAAACATGATCTCTCTGCTTTCTCTCTTCCTCCACTCACAATATTTACACTCATTTCTTTTCTTGAAATCTGCATGCTCCATTTCTATTAAAACTACTTGAGTGGAAGCTCCTGCCCTACCAAAGCCTGAAACCAAACCATTCTCTAGACAATGAAGTGCAGATGTTCTATCAGTGAATGTGCTCCCATGGCCTTCCATGCTCAAATCCCCATCTTAGAAATTAAGTTGCCTTCTAAATGATGTCTCCAAATGTTGGCAATCTTAACCCCAGTTCTGCATTTATCCAGTTCTGACCAAACGCAAAAGATCCTGGGTTTTCCCTCTTCCCGTGTTGCTCCCTCTTGCCCCGTTGCTCTACCTGAACCTTCAAAGTATTGTAAGCACTGCAACAGCAAGGAGTGGCTGGTTTCCCCCAGCCACAGTGCTGGGAGTGGGCAGAGGGGGGTGCCAGGTGGACTAATACCTAGGGGGTGGGGGGTGGGAGGTATCGTTACCACCCTGACTCTAGAGTTGAGAAAACTGAGGCTCAGGGAGATGAAGTAATATTTGAAGGCTCATGAAAGGTTATTTTGAAGTTCTGGAAGGTAGATGAAGCCATCTGTACTTCCTTGGTTAAAGAACAGTTTTCTCGATGAAAAGCCCACCTTTTTTCAATAGGTAAAGCAGGTGGCTTAGTGCACCCGGCCAACCAATGAACTAGCAAACCGTCTCCTCTCTTTGTCTAATTAACAGATATGCCCAAGACCATGCAGCTAGGATGATGAGAGCCAGAAAGTGAACCCAAATCCTCAGGCTCCTAAGCATAAACTCTATCCATGACTCCATTCCTATATAAGCTGCAATGCCTCCTGTCTTCCTCTCCTAAAGAAGGTGAGCCTATGAGAGGTGCTCAGAAGAAAACAAGGAAAAGATTCCTATAAACAACTTTCCAAACCAGGCTGAGGATTATGATTTGCTGAGTTTGGGGCATATTTGAACAGAAGGTTCCCTGGTGTTCTATGGCCAACACCTAAAAACTCAGCTGTGCATCAGGCCATGCTCTGGAGACAAAGGGCTTTTCCATCTGGTGACCCTCTTTTGCTGCAGGTCTTTAGCCAAAACAAGTCAATTTGGCCAGATTGTGAGTTAAAACATTTTTGACGTATTTCATAATCTAGTTGTGCCAGCTACATACAAGTCAAATCTGAGGACATGGATTTGTACCAGATTTCCTGCTCAACACTACTGAGTACCATACCAAAGATTTGTTATGGCCATCTTTTATTCATCTTCTGGTTTCTGTAGCTTTTAATTATATCATCCACATTTTGAAGTAAGTAAAGTAAAACTGTCAACTTTTCTTAAAAATGAACAAACAACATTAAATATCTGCATGGTGATACAAAAAGACAGCAGGATGTTTTAAGAAGAGTATTATGATAAACGTCAAGCTCTTAGATTCTAGTCTTGCTTCTGCTACTAATTAGCTGTGTGACCTTGAGAAATTCATTTAACCTCTCTGAACTTGTGTTCTCTCATCTTAAAAAGAGAAAGAGAGGGAGAGACAGAGAGAGAGAGAGAGAATAGACTGTGGGATTTTTAAATTGTTTTCCAGATTAAACCTGTAATTTATCTCTGGCCTCCAATGATCACCGAAGAAAGGATTATCTACTCAACCCAGGTTTTCATCTTTAGTTTAGGGTCAGGATGAGTTCTATGTGAAGCAGAGAGTCACCAACTATCCCAACTGGTAGTCCTCTCCCTCCCCAGTACTCTAGTCACAAAATACCCTCCATGTTTTCTCAGGGCACATCTTCCATGCTCCCCCTGGCAAATCCCTTCATCAACTGATTCTACTCAAAACTTCCCTTGTTGACTTATTAGTGACCAATAAAAGGCCTGTTTTATGGCTGTTCCTCAGTGGCAACTTTCCAGGCTCTGGTTTCCATGTTTCCATTACTTTCATGTGAGCCTCTTGCAGAGTTCTCATCCTGCCCTGGGGTCTTATCTTTTAGGATTACGCAGTGGAATTTAACTCTTTTTATAATATTAATCCCATCAAAACTTACATTCACATTGACAATGGTAACTGTTCTAAAGGCATGACTGTACTAGGAAATTACGTATTTGGGGGAGAGAGATTATAGATAGAATATACTTACATATCATCAGTCCTACCCACATGAGCCAACCTATAGAACAGTAGTTTCTCAAATAGATGGGAGGCATAGGGGGTGGTCAATTCTTATATCAGATTCATAAAGAGATAGTCAATATTTCTACCATTTAATCACTTGTGGGTTTACAAATAGGAATCATATGGAATTAAGCATAGAAGGTGCTTCCTAACAGAATTATTTTGAGTTTTTACTGAATTGGGCTATTTTGACTGAATTTAGCCAAACATTTGTTTGACTGTCACATGTATGAAGGGTGCTTGTCACTGTCTTATGGATGGACACTTGGTCACTATAATAATGTGCTTATGTATTTTCCATAAAGCCACACATTATTCTGCCCACATATGATACCCTAGTGCTCGTGCTGAGTGAAAAGGGTGGGTCAGATAAAAGGCTCATTTCCATACTGTGGCCCTGGGTCTGGAGTTGTTTGCTTTTCTCTCTATGGCCAACAATCTTTGAAGGAGAGCCAAAGTTATATATAAGCGCAAGCACTTAAGAAAGTACACTGGCATAGCACAAAACTGGGCCTGGATATCACCCAGTTATGAAAGTGCAGGAAGTACACACTCATTAGGGTGGCACATTCTGTTTGAAGTGCATAGGTAGTCCAACCACTGCCCAGACATTTGGCAACATTCAGCCACCCTCCTGAAGAAAATTGGAAAACTTACCAGCCACGTAAGCCAGGGCCCAATATATTTTATCCAAGCCCAGCCCTGAACTTGAGGAAAATGCACAATCGCAGAGTGTAATAACCCACAGATGGATACACAGGGATAGAAAAGAGGAGGTCAGAGCAGAGAAAATCTATCCCTTGGTCCTGTGCCCTTTCTGCCAGAGCACCTAATACCCTGGCATGCATTTCCAGCTCCTGAAGCATAAAGTTGTGTTGTCTAGCCTGGGATCAAATTAGAGAGGGTCTGTGGGTTCCTCCTCTCCAGGAAGATGGAGTTATGTTATCTGTAACTGGGATCTCTGCCTGGGAAGGGATGCATTAGAAATGCCTGAGCAGCTGTCCACGTGTTCAGTGCTGTCACAAGGTACAAATGTGTCTGGTGGGTAAGACTCTGTGGCTAAACCCACAGTGAATGCCAGCTCCGTTAGTATGGCAGGTGAGGAATCTATTAGGAAATCAGAGGCTCCTCCCTCATTATAGGGAAATAAATGAGCTGTGTCTCACAGGGAGCTGGGAGACGGAGGGAGAATTCTTTAATGAAGGGAAGCAATGGGCTTTGAAGTCAGACAAATGTAGACTTGAATCCTGGCCCTGCCACACATAAATTGGATGGCTGTGAGCAATTGCTTTAATCTTTTTGAGGTTCCTCATCTGTAAAATGGGCAAAAATGTTCCTCATCTCATAGGAATGTGAGGATTTAGAGAGATCAAGTGTGAAGAAGGGTCATCCCAGTAAGTGACCTGTAGAGAGGGTTTAGAAATACTATGGATCCAAGTTTCAAACTAATTAGGAGGATGAGAACCAGACCCAGAGTTTTCTCCTGGTCCTCCTGCTTCCCCAGCTTGCCTCCCCTCTGCAGGGAGCTGCTTACTCTCAGCTGTACCTGCTCCTGTTCTTGCCCCTGGGAGCACCGTGCGCCTCAGGCTGTTCCCAGGCCTTGCAAAAGTCCTTTTCTCCCCAACTCCTCACTTCTCTTCTACACCCAGGAGTGCTTGAGGATACAGTCAAAGCTTGGAGAGACTTAGACCCACAAGTTCTTCTTTTATTATTTCCTCCTTGCAAGGTGAGAGAGGACAACGTCTCAGAATGAAAGATTCTCCTCCATGCCCTCTCTCAGCAGAGGCCCTAATTCATTTTTCATGGCCCCTTGCAGTGACAAAAGCCGCTGCTTTCTCTCTTGTAAGCGTGCTCCATGCAATAAGTCAAAGCTGATGTGCATTTTCCCCCTGGGTGCCAGAGCACGCTTTGATTTAATTTGCCCTGTTGTTTGGCACAGAGCCTTTGCCAGCAAGTTTCTTCACAGACCTGGGGAGGCAGGGCCCTGACAGCGATGGGGCGCAGTGACAGATGGGGTTCAGTGGGTAGTGTTTAAATACTTTGCTGCAATGATAAAGGAAATGTTGGAGAGTGACAGATGCTCCTGCAGAAAGTCAGCCAGACAAACACACACATCCCATTTGTGGGAGCTGGGGGCCTGGATGATGACAACATGGGTCTGTGGGAGGCGTGCCTACTTTCATTCGGCTGGAGTCAGCAGGTATCACAGGTGAGCTGTGGGCTTGAGAGACGTTGGTTGATGAACCCATCTTGGCCTCTCCTGTGGTCACTGGAGACCACCTGGAGGGCTTTGTAGAGACACACGCATGCTGCATTCATGTCACTTTCACCCTCCCCACCTGAAAACATGCCGTGCCTGGTAATACAGGTCCAGGGGGAAAACCAGCACAGTAGGAGTCAGACTGGATTCAGAAAGCCCTATTTAAGAATGCCCTGGGGTAAAAATGATGTGGTGAGCCATGAATGCACAGAAGGCAGAGAGTCAGAAGAGCAAGCAGAGTTATGTAACGTAAAGGTGGAAAGCAATGAATTGGCTCTGCCAGATAAGTAAGCACACAGGTTACAGAAGCCCCATGCTGCAGTGGCCTGGGTCACTGATGACTTTTAAGTTCTGGTTAACTTGCTTCGCATGCTAACTCTGTGATCACCAGCAGCCAGAGGGAAACACCGGGCAACTGGCACTATGTATTCTTAATGCTGGAGTAGTAATAATTACTGTGAGTCATTAGTGCTGTCTTCATAAATGAATGGCTGTACATGGGGGGCACTGCACTGTGATTTGGAAAAGAACACAAGGCAACAATCATATTCAAACCATAGTGTATGTGCAAGAAAACATCACAGGAGATTATTACTGGGAACCCACCATATCCATAGCCTTGACCCAATAGTCCACATGTGCCTTCCAGGATGGCGTGAGCACAAATGTGGTACAGAGGAGAGAAAAGAAGGTGGGGGTGTTTTATTTCATGTAGGGGAGGGCTCATTGAGTATGTGTGGCTTCTTGTATTCTTTGGTTTTAAGTTTTTGGACAGATACGAGAGTGTGATGTATTTCCTAGGGAAGCATGGTAGAGAGACACACTGGACACCAGTTTGTTGGCTGTGGAGTTGAGCTTATTACAGAAGTAACAAGATGGCATCAGACTAGGGAAGGGGGAGGAAGGGTGCCAGGAATGTAGGGGGGCACCCAGCTGGGAAGGGATAGCTGAGCAGAGAGGGCAGCAAATAGCACTGAGCTGTCTTCCTGTCAAGAGTCAGCAGCCAAAAGGTGAAGGTGACTCAGGTGGTACAGGAGACCAGCAAAGCCAGTCAGAACTGAGTCTATTTGCTTGCTTACCTATTACAAATCTAACAGCTGTGAAACTCCCCATCCCCTCTTCATCCTCTTCCCTGACTGGGCAGAGAGCTACATTCTGAAAGGTGAATTGAGATTTGCCTCTTGGCATTTTCTGGATTTTGTTTTACAGCTAATCAAACAGGCATTAACCACCTGGGAGCCAAGAAGCTAAGTTCCCTCAAGCAGCTGAGTTACACCTTGACCTTCCGAGGGTACAGATGGAACACTGACAGAGCCTCTTATGTAAGAATCATTGAAAGGGTTTAATCAGGGACATTTTTTAGCAGGCAGGGACTCAAGCCTGTCATGTCATCATGTGAAACAGAATTTGGGGTTATAGTGAAAGAAGGCTATAGAGAACACAGATAGAAAGATGAAAGAAGGGTTAGTAAAGAAGGTCAGAGCAAAGCCAAAGAGACCAAAGGCAACAAAAAGGCAAGCTCACATTCATCCTGACAAATGCCTGCTTCTTTTGTGTCCTCACCTCAGCATTGGGTTCCAGAAGTGAGGCTGCAGCCTGTGGGCTATGGAAGTGGTTCTCATTTTGGTCATCACAACCTAGATGTGGGCACTAATGGCATCTAGTGAGCAGAACCCAGGGATGCCGCTAAACACAATACACTGGACAGCACCCAACAATAAAAGATTACCCAGCCCCAAGTGTCAATAGTGCCAAGGCTGAGGATCTGCAGGCTACAGTTACAGGCAGGAGCCAGAGGAGGCTGAACCAACTGGAACCCCTCTGAATACACTAGAAAAGGAAGTTCAATTTCCCTTCAACCCACCAGCCATTGGCATTTCTGTGGAATGGAGCTACTCTGTCCTCTAGTAACAAGGCAAACAATAACAGAGGCCAAGAGAGATAAAGAGGCTCATATACAAATGGCAGAGGGATGGGGAATATACTGGGGCAAGAAATGGGTGTTCTTTAAAGGAAGAGTCAAGGAAAAAGAGGAATAATATAAACAAAGGCAAAAGAAAATTAAGGGGAATGAGGAAAGAACGGTTAAAGAAAGGAGAATGGTAGCAGTTACTCTGAGAGGATGCCATGGCAGAGGTGTGAGGTAATACTATGAAGATGTTTGATGAGGGTAAGAAAGATAAAATACAGCGTATTTACAGGGAAGGTGTCAGATGTGAGGAGAGATGTGTGGTATTCTAAGAACCATGGGGACAAAGGAGGAAAAAACAAAAACAATGCTTCTAGACGAAGACAGAAGAGAAATCATAGAAAAAATAGGTAACGCAAGTAAGAGACAAAAAGCTGAGGAAAATTAAGAAAAGAAGGGTAAGGATGGGGGAAAGAAGCTTCCCTGGCAAGAGATGGGGCAGATCAGTCTGCCTCTAGGCGCTGACCTGAATACTGTCAGACAGTGGCCCACTGTCAGCTTTATTCAGCAGCTCAAATTTAGAAGCATTTGGTGGGGTGGAGGCAGGGGAACTGGAAAGCAAAGGACACACTGTGAGAATGAGGCTTTGGGCAGAGTCTGGAGCTGCACTCCAGACCCCCCCTTGGGTTCATGGCTAGGCCTGCAAAGACCATCTTATTTCTTCAGACTCTATATTTGAGGAGAAAATCAGGAGAATCCTGGACAATAACTAACTCAGCTCCTACTCTGCTCTGCACCAGGTACTGTGCTAGGCCCACAGCAGGCGCAGATGAATCGAGGGATCTTTGTTCTTGACACTCTCCCATACAAGGAATGAGCTATCCACCAGGTGGATATATGGAGAGGGGTGTGTTCCTCATCTTCACTTTGCAAGCTGAATGCTTTGGTAAATCTTAGCCTGATAAGAAGTTTCCGCTCATCTCAATGATCAAAGGGGGGAGAAAGATTTGCCATGGGTAAAAAGAACTCTAGACCAAAAGCTAGGGTAATTTGTGGTGATCATACTGACACTGACCAGCCATATGATCTTGGGTGAGTCATTACACTTTCTCCAAACTCCATTTCCATGTTTGCAAGTAGAAATGAAAAATAGGGCTAGATAATTTTTAGTTTTATTCTTTTTCTGGAGCTAACAAGAAATGGTGCTTGTATATAACTTTAGAAAGGTTGTTAAATTTATTTACTTTAAAAAAAAATTGTTTCACTTTGTAAATGTGCCCCGTTTTCATACTACCCAATTGATGTAATATGGTAGGGAAACATTGCATTAGACTCAGCTAGACCTAGAGAGAGTCCTGGCTTAGCCACTGGCTTTGGTTGGGTACATTAACTAAACAAGCCTGACTCTCAGTTTTTTCATCCATGAAATGGGGATAATGCCATGTATCCTGTAGGATCTTTGTGAAGATTACAGGATGTGCACTAATAAATCATGTAGGACAAAAGTAGACCCTTATTAATTGGGAATATTTATCATTGCCAGACAGTAAGCTGTTAGGACATGAGGATACATTTTAGGAAGAGAGTTTTACTCACAGGTACCATTCTGGAAACATGTGGTTTGACAGAAAATCCCTCAATAGCAGAGGTAAAACACAGATGGCTATTGCTCCAGGATTAATGCTTTTTTCCCCAAATTCTAAGTGCCCTGCAGGATGTTACTATAATCAGTATTCTGGAAAGAATGACTTCTTTATTGAATAAGTTTGGGGAAACTTTGGGTTAAATAGATTAAATGCAGGGCTTTTCGGAATCTTTGATGGGTTCTTATACACCATGGATCTCCAAATGGGGAATAGAGCCCATACAATTTTTTAAACTTATTTGACGAAGGTCCATTTTTCCTTCCTACAGAAATATCTATTAACCTCTAAGAGACCATCAATGTTACTCTGAACACAATTTCAGAAATAGGAATGTACACAGATGCATCCCTTGCTTGCCCAGCTTTATGTCAGTCATGAACAGACCCAAACATTCATGTACCCAAGCCCATGTTTCTTAACCATCGTTATCAAAGAGTATCCCAAAGACACAGTTGTCCTATTTTTCAACCAGCCATGAAATTCTTGTTCACAACTACCTACACACCCACATCCAGGGCCCCATACTTCCATGTGGCTCCCTTCCTCCAGGCTTCCTTAAAGAAAACTGTTGGCCTTTGTTTGGGCCTCCTTTGTCTAGTTCCCTACACCCTCACCCATTTTACTCCTAGACACCCTACTCGCCCTTCATTTCTAGGAGCTCAGCTCTCAGGAGCAGATGGGTAGATGGTCTGGGACATCCAGGATAACTAACTGGGACTTGTGGTCAGACCTGACTTCAGTGCACTGTATTGCCTCTGGGCTGTATCTAGCTCATCAAATTAAGAATTTGTTACATGATGCCTGTCAGAAATAAATGAGAAGAAATGATGAACAGGGGGATTTGATAGGGAGACGAGTTGAAGGGCTGATTGCAGATAAATTTCCAATTTTTCATGAGACAGGGAACAAATGTTAAAATAAAAATGACAGAGGAAAGGTCGGCCAAGTAGAACTGCCACTGAATGACCATCCCAGGCTGAGGTGGTTGGGGAAAGGGCTGGTGGAAGGAGAGTGTCTGAGGGCTTTGTGGGATAGGTGAGGGCTCCAAGAGAGACCCCTTTCTAGACATCCACTGGGAAAGTCAAACTTCCTCAATTCCCACCTCCACAGTCTCTATCTGCACTAGCACAAGTGGCAGGGGGTGTTGAGCACCACCTGGGCTCACATTCCTTTCATGCTTTCATGATGCTAGGCTTTGTCACTTTTAGCCTGAAGTCTTTCTTCTCCTGGGTAGGGTCAGAGGCAGACAGAAGTCCTGCCTCTGCTCCCTAGTCTACTTTTTTTCATGTGACTCTACCCTCTTTGAGAAGCAAGCAAATTGCAAGCTAGTAAATATGTAGTAGGCTTGGCATCTCACAAAACACTTTCATAGATACCATCAAATCAATAAAAAACAAAACTTATGATCTTCTCTAAGTTTTGCAATAACCCTGTGAGGTAGGCTGTTTAGGTTATTGTTTCCCCATTTCACATGTGAGGAAACTGAAACTTAGAAAGACAAAAAACAGCCAGAGAATATTGGAGTGAAATCTACATGTCTTCCTTTCTCCCTCAGAGCACACTCAACCTCACATAAATATGTTTTAGCATGTGGATGGAAAGGGGATATGGATGTAGGTTAAGAAAATACTGATCTTCTGATTTCTGGAAAGGATATATTAGATTATCAGCCAGCGCTCCAACTGAAAACAACTAAAAGAGCTGGATAAGACATACTTAAACCTTCTTGAAAGCACCAAGAGTCCCCTTCCTGGTGTGGATTCACCAAACCCTAAATTAAAGGGAAAACAAATCAAGGGACAGCTGGCCCTTAGGGCATCTGCGGTGTCAGGCAGATTGGAATCTTTGTTTAACAAAAGTCCAGGGGATCAGAAATCAAAGCCAAAGACCCTTTGCAAGTGAGAGAGTCTACAAGGAAAACATCTCTACAGTAATTTGAGACTTGGGAAGGCTGCATCCCCAAGAGAGGAGAGTGAGATGAACATTGAGCATCCCTTCTAAGAAATTGCAGTATGGTCTGATTTACCTGGATGATCTGGGGAATCAGAGGAACCTTAGTTCTGTTTAAAGTGGTTCTGAATAGAGAGTTTCTTAGCCATCTTGCCAACACAAACCCAAATCATCTCTGTAGTAAGGTACTATAATCCCAGGTCCCAAACTATTTCAGGTTATCCTTAACACAATGGATATCACATAGCAGACCATAACCAGGCACACAAGAAAGCAAGACACAAGATACAAGCAAGATACAAGAAAGCAAAAGTGACAGCAGCATAAGACAGACAACAACAACAAAAACAACAACAACAATAAAACTGACTGAAATCTATGTTAGTTAATGGAATTATGAAGCACAGACTATAAAACAGCCATGCTAATTTTGGATAAAGAAATGAATCACAAACTTTAAAATCTTCACGGAAAATAAAACTAAAAAGTTTTAAAACAGCACTTTTGAAGGGAACAATAAAAATAGGACTTCTTGGGGCGCCTGGGTGGCTCAGTTGGTTAAGCGTCTGACTTTGGCTTGGGTCATGATCTCACAGTTCATGGGTTTGAGCCCCACGTCGGGCTCTGTGCTGACAGCTCACAGCCTGGAGCCTGTTTTGGATTCTGTGTCCCTCCCTCTCTCACAAATAAATAAACATTAAAAATTTTTTAAATAAAAAAAAAACAGGACTTCTTGAGGGGTTCCTGGGTGACTCAGTTGGTTGAACATCAGACCCTTGATTTCGGCTCAGGTCATGATCTCACCATCGTGGGATTGAGCCCCACACTGGACTCCATGCTGAGTGTGAAGCACGCTTGGGATTCTCACTCTCTGCCCCTCTCCCACTCATGCTTTCTCTCTCTCTCTCTCTCTCTCTCTCTCTCTCTCAAAATAAGTAAATAAATGTTAAAAAAATAAGACTTCTTTAAATGAAAAATATAATTGAAACTAAAAATACTGATGGAAAGGCTTAAAAGATAAGATGCAGCTAAGGAGAGACGATGCTAATTGTAAATAAGTAAGAAAATAATACCCTGTAAGTAAAATGAAGAGACAAGAAGACAGAGAATGTAAAAGAATTAATAAGGGACATAGAAAGAAGGAGGAGGTCTGTCTAGCACACACTCTTAAGGAATCCCAGAAAGAGAGGGAAAGGGAAAATGGGGCAGGAGGAGGAGGCAGGGTTTGAAGAAATATAGCTGAGAATCTCCAGAACTAATGAAAACATTAATCCACAATTTAAGAAAGCAACAAATCCCAAGCAAAATTAAAAATAAAAAAAAGGAAAGAAATCTCTACCTAGACACAGCATAGTGAAATTGCAAACAAAAACAAAGAAAAAGTCTTAAAAGCAACAAAGATCCTTGGAGGTTGGGGGGGGGGGGGATAAATTTCCCTAAAGCAAAAATGAGATTCACAACTGACTCCTCCATAATGTTGAATGTCAAAAGACCCTTATGAGATGGAAAAACAAAACAAAACAAAACAAAACAAAAAACAAAAAAACTTCCAACTCAAAATTATCTACTAAAAAAATCTACCTTTCAGAAACCTGCACAAAATAAGTCATTTTCATTACTTAACAAATGGGAAAATATACCAAGAGCAGATCTATGTAGGAAGAAACCCTAAAGAAGCAGAAAAACAACAGCAACAACAAAAAACAGATGGAAGGGCAGTGAGCAATAAAAAGCAAAAGATATGATAAGTATATGATAAATGAAAACTATGTAAAACAATACTTTTTAAAAATTTTTTAATGTTTATTTTTGAGAGAGAGAGACAGAGTGTGCGTGGGAGAGGGGTAGAGTGAGAGGGAAACACAGAATCCGAAGCAAGTTCCAGGCTCAGAGCTGTCAGCACAGAGCTGGACGCAGTACTTGCCGGAGCCAAAGTTGGAGGCTTAACCTACTGAGCCACCCAGGCGCCCCATATTTCTATGTGGTTTTAAAGATCATTTCCAATATTGAAGAGAAGGGAGATTTCCAAAAGGAAGTGAAACAATGACACCCAGGACCTTTTCCAACAGTGTGAACCAAGAGACTGGATCTCTAAGCACTTCCTCCTGCCACCCGCCCTTTTGGGCATCACTGCCAGGGAGACAAGCCACTCTTGCTAGGATAACAGTCTCCATTTCCAGCGGGCGTGTGGCCTCCCCAGCATACCAGCTGGGGACAGCAAGCCCTGTCTTCCCCAGAGAGTTCCTCCTCCAGCTGGCAGGATGGCTACATATTCTGAAGGGTGGAATAATCATCTCCACAAGGGCTGGGACACACCTTCCTACTCACAATACACACACACACACACACACACACACACATTTTTCTAGCCTTCAGCCTTGTTCTGTCCCCTGTGCTTTATTGCAATGGCATCTTCTTTCATGAAGATCATTTACAATATGATTGCTTTGCCATTGCCAGTTCAGAGGGGGCTCTGGAGAGATCTCGGGCAGAAAACACAAGGCCAAAATTGCTTTTGGAGGTACAGGTGCATACATGGAAATGAACTGACACAGAGACAGGCAGTGCGTGGAGAATTTTCCAGCACAGGGATAACAGTCAGAGATCCAAACCAGAAGCAGTGGTGCTGTAGCATTGGTATGGGAAACACCAGGGTCATGCACCCTCCTTCCTGATACCTAAAATAGATGACATTTCCCCAGGGAAAGCAGCCTCTGGCCATGGCCTTTCATGTACATCGCCCATCCAGCTGAGGCAGAGATGCATAAGGATGGGTGTGATTGGCAGAGCAGCTGAGGAAAACCTTGCATAGCAACAGCTGAATGCCTCTGCACTTGGCGGCTGACAAATATCCCCCTCCTGGCATCTATGGGCACAATGAACTTACTGCATTCAGCTGATACTGCTGTGTTTGAATCTGATGCCTGGTAGCCACTGAGGGTGACCAGCTTAATATGATGGACATTTCAGATGTAGGGGCATTCCTAAGACCTTGGCTTCCAATTCTTCTTTAAAAATGCCTTAGAGGAAATCTAAACAAATGCACCAACACCTCTGATTTTCATGATAGTGCTAAAGGGAACTGGGTCCTGGGCTAGACTGGGGGCCAGACTGGTCTGACCCTCCCTCTGTAAAGGCACAAGGCAGTTTCCCTGCCCAGGCAGCTTCCTGGTGCTCAGATGAAAGCCCATGTTAAATAACAGTCATGTATTAAAGCAAGGGGAGAAGAAAGGAAAAAAAAACCTCAAGGGCTATAGCACTGCCACAGTTTTAAATTATAGTGTAGGAGGATAAAAATAAAAGAGAGAGAGAGGAAGACAGAGCAAGGGAAAAAAATTGCCATTGTTTTATGAAGCAGATGGGAAAGTTCAGGGGATCAGAAAAAGACTATTATTATCTCAACTCTACAGTGACAAGCCAGGAGAAGGATGTACAGTTTTCTCCCTCCCGTCTCTCCCTGAGAATGGGCCACTGGTGGAATTCATTCTGAATGCAGTTTAAGGGCAGGAGTTCTGAGCAACAAGGGATAGAATTAACGATTCAGCAGGCATGCATATTTTGAGAGCACTTTCTCTTAATTTCTCCATTTTCTCCCATGTGTAGATGCTTTGGGCTGTGACTAATGCCCTTTCGATGCCATCTTAATACCTTTCTCCAGGGCCTATGGACAGAAGGCTAAGTTCTCAGAAGATTTCAGTATTTAAGGGCTGAGGTCAGTGATCAGCATTGAGATCACTTAGAGGTCACTGATCTCAAATTTAACATTAAAGAAAGACATGGGTTAAAGCTCCATGAGGTAGGAAGGGTCAGCTGCATTTTCAGCTTCAATAAATGAAAGGAATCAGAGAATATGAGAGAGAGAGAGAGAGACGAGACAGACACAGAGAGAGGGACCTATAAATGTGCAGAGGTGAACCCCTAGATTCAGAAGAAAAAGGTACTTGTGTCTTAATCAAGGATCACTTCAAGGACACCTGTTCATGGAAGACCTTGGTCATACTTGGTCTTGATCCTTTCCTTCTGAATCCCCAGTATAATCTGAATCTGAATGATTAATTAATTTTGTACTTAATATTTTTTAATCACTCAATAAATATTTATGGAAAAGAAGAGATATTAAAGGGAAGAAAACCAACATTTTCTGAGTGCTTATTTTATGTTCAGTATCTAAATTTTCATATATATACATATATATATATATATATATATATATATATATATATATACTCACTGATTTTTGTTATAATGTGCCCTCTATGGAAGCTAATGATCCCCATTTTAAAGATGAGAAAATCAAGTTACAAGTAGGTTATACAATCCACCCAGAGTCTCATGGGGCATAAAAAGTGGTGCCAGGGTTGAAACTCAAATCTATCTAATTCCAATGCCCGTGTTCTTAGGCTCTGAGCTGGATATCTGTTGAATGATGGACATTTTATAGTCCCTGTTCTGAGGGAGTCCACTGTCCCTTGAGGGAGATGGACATGCAAATGGTTAACAAATCACAGTGAGATTAATGCTGGAACTGAAGTGTATACATGTCCAGCTCAAGCTCCTGGGGAGCCCAGGACGGTGGGGGAGGCTGTGCTTGGGTGGTGAAATAGGTGCCGAGGAAAGGTTCCCCGAGGAGGGGCATTTAAGTTGAACTGCAAGGGTGAGCTCAAGATGTGGGGGGGGGGGGAGGGTTCTGGTTAGAGGGAGCTGCATTTGCAGTGACATATGTATGTCATATGTGCACTGGAAACCCTGCAGAGCCGTGGTGAGCCAGAACAATGGATGGAGGCTCTTATACACCATGTGAACAATTCTGGATTTGTTCTCAAGACACTGGTTAGCAACTCAGGTGAGCAGGTATGCAACTGGTACAAGAAGGGATGGACTAAGTATAAAACAGACTAGCCATCCTTGGATTATAGCTGGACATGTTTAGGATTTTGCTTGGTAGAACACTCATCTTTGAACATTCTGCTATCTTTGCCCAGCTCATTTTCAGCTTCTTCCTCCCAGTAGGTTTGTGTTTGAGAAACACAAAATTATCTGAATATTTTTCAAAATTAAACAATTGAAAGTGGAAAAAGGGAGTCAAACAAATAATTGTGACATATGGGGTGGAGGGGGATGTGCAGAACTTCAAATCAGAATGTGGGCATTTTCTTTGGCCTCCACCGTGAGTTCCATGCTGGGAACTTGGAGAAATAACTAAACCTGGCAGTTGTGCTTTATTCCTTAACCACAAAGGTGAGGAAAATAACCATTGCTGGGCTGTCATGAGCTTTAACTCTAAATAGCCAAGGGTTGTGTAGCCGCTTGACTCTGTTGTGTGATTATGTATATACAGACACACACATGTGTGAACACTCTCTCTCTCTCTCTCTCTCTCTCTCTCTGGGCCAGCTGGCTGGAGTTGGAGGAGTCCCTTCTGGGTGGGCAGTACAGGCTGGGGCTCTCTGCTCCAGCTGAAGTCAGCACTTCAGCTCTGGGAAGCCAAGTCAGTGTCTTATAGGGATCCTCCCACAGGGCATAGCCAGCTTCTCTCACCTCTGCTAAGGAGGCTATGCACCTGAGGCAATGAGGCTCTACTTGCTCCATCTAAGTCTTCCTATTTGCTTCGCTTTCTCCTCCAGCCTGGGGCAGCTATCATATCAAACCCTTACAGGATGGGCACCTGGCCCCCAGGGAGGAGAGAACCGGAAACATCAGCTGGAATCCAGGAACTTCCCTTTCTCTACCTTCTGCCTGCCCAGCTTTGGCTCCCTGAGGCTTGGAGCTCCCTGCACTGCAGGGAGGGGTGAGGGATCCTAGCCCTCCAACAACTAAATGGAGGGGAGGGATCTGGAAGACAGAACTAGTTGGAATAGCTCAGGGAGTGGCCTGAGAGGAAAGGATAACAAGTTAGTGTTGGGAAGTCAATAACTTCCACTCTAGGCCTAGGGGCAGCAGGTAACATTTGTTCTTGGGCCCAAGCCCCCTTGCCACTCCTGCCCTGCTCCAAGCTGCAGGCCATCAGACAGAAGCTCTCGCAAGTGCTGTGGCTCCTGATTGTCCCTGCATCTCCCCCACTGCTAGGATTCAGCTAAAAAGGCACTGTGCATAAAACACATAAAATGCTGCTTGCTCCTGGTAACATTATGCCTGTGGAGCAGCCTCCTTCTGCACCTGCAAGCTCTCCACCCGGGCCTGCTCTCTCCTCTGCAACCCCCTCCCACCTCCTCTTGCCTCACCCCTGCCTCTTCACTCCTGCCCTAGCATTACCTTGGTCTCCATTTTTCCTCTCTGCACCTGAACTTCCAGTCCCCTCTCACCTCCTATCTGATGGCTTTTCATTGGCCCCTAGGTGCACATTCTCCATTATTCCTGACCTATCAGCTGCCTCTTAAGGCCTGTTTCCTCTCCTTCACCACAGCTCCGGGAGGCAGCCTCAAACCTACAAGCTTCACGCCATAAAGATTCTCAGTAAAAGTCACACCCACAGCCCAGCCAACCTCTGTCCTTGGCCAAGCCTGGGAGGGGCCAGGGAATGAACCTCTTTACCTAATCCAGCAGCCATTGCTTCAGTGCACTTAATATTCACGACAGATAGAACATTTCACGGCGAATTGGACGCACATTCAACTGGAAATGAAAATTTTATGACTGTTCTCACTCGGAGCTGCAGATTACACCAGCTGAGAAAACACGGGTGCAAACGTACAACCTGTGAACTGTAAAGTATATTAATAATGAAACCACAGCCTGGGAAATGAAGGCTTTATTCTGTTTATATTCTGCTCCATTAATAGAAGGCACTTGAGCTAGCTCCGCCCCATTAGCTAGCAATCTGTGCAGTGAATGGGCTGGGTTGGGAGACACAGGGCTGGGGGCGCTTGGGGCTCTAGGGGCACTCCCTCCCAGGCTACCACACCATGGCTGCAGGATGCCAAGGGCACAGGCTTTCTCAGAGCTACAGCCTCTAGCCTGTGCACCTGGGCTGTGCATGTAGGTCCAGTGTATGGGCAGGCTGAGCGTAGTTTGAATCGGAACAATCTGTGTCCTTATTAGAACAGCAAGGTTGACAGAAGTTCACCACCCTATCCGCAAACAGGCCAGCTGGAGTCTAGAGCCAGAGAGGGATAAAGTGGTACTTAAAGTGGGTTAATGGTTCGCCACCCAGAAGCACCTGGGGTGCACATTTAAAATGCAGATTATTATACCCCATCCCAAAACGAATGAATCAACTTAGTGTTTCATTAACAAAATTTGAGAGGAGACATCCTGACTTCATAAAACTCCAGAGGAACTAATAAGATCACCTTTCACCTCCTCTACCTTCAACAATCAAAGTTGATGTCTCCTCTGGTCGGAGACTTGCCTAAATTCTTCCCAAGTGGCTGTACTGCCTGAAACAGATATCAGGGTAAGAATGCATATGCAGGGGCAACCCAGGGACAGAGAGGTACCGAGCATGGGTGACCGGGCATCTCTACCTTCTGCATGGAGTGCGGTTCGGGAGGGTGCCTCAGAGGCGCCTGCTGCAGGTGTGCCAGGGAACCCCAGCCCTGTGTGGCAGAGGGCCTGTTTCTCTCCCTGTCAGCCCCAGCCGGAGATGATTTACTGATCTGCAGTGTAATTAGTGACAACTGGAACGAAATCAAGAATCTGATGAAACCATCCTGGGAGCCTTTGAGATGTGATGGCAGATGGCAGAGACAAAAATGAACCTGGGACCCTATGGTGAGGGAGGGTCTGACTCTGGCAGTGTCCTTATTCCACATTTCCTGCCTCTGCTCTGGGTCTGGGAGGGCTCTGGGCTACACTGCAGTGCCAGAAGTTCTGTGTCGCCATAGGCTAGACTCACGCTCTCCCCTAAACTGCTGGGCAAGAGTCTCCTCCTGCTTCCCTTGACCGTCCAGGATCCCTGGCTGCACCAGTGGCCCAGAGCTGTCCAAAAAGTTAGGCAGATGATCATTTCTGGGAGTGGTCAAAACACATTGTCCTAAAGTGCCTAGGAACACTGGAAGGTCATCTCACTAGGTTTTCTGCTTTTAGCTGGACTAAATGAAGCCAGCAAAGGAAATAAACAGCATCTCCCACTCGCTGGCTCTGTGCTCTGATAGCTGGCGATGGATGAGGGAAAACCCTGGGCTTATCCAGTCCCCTCCGATTTTTACTGTTTCATGGGACTCTGTGCATGTGAAAGTGTACCTTTGCTGCAGAGTGATTCTGCTCTCTGAGGCCAGCCACACAGAGGATTATCAGCAAGTAGAAGGACAGGAAAGGAATCTGCTGGCATACATGGGTACACTGAATGCCATCACACACCTCTAATAATGTCCCACTGCCCGAGTGTGTTTGATGAGCATTTGCTGACTGACAAATTATTTTTATTTGACCTACATAGGGCTTGAACCCTAAATAACTTGTAAACCTAAATTCTGGGACCAATCAGAGTCTACTGACTTCTTATCAAACTCTTCAAGAAAGTCCCCCTCCTCCAGATTTTACTCTAAAATATGCTCAAGGATTTGAGCAGGGACATTAGGAAACACTGTTCCAGCATATGGAGAAATGGAAGCATTGAGAAGAGAGGTGACATGTCCCCCTCAAGTTAGAAGCTGTTTCAACAGAACGGTTGAGTGACTGCCTTTACATCTGGGGTTAGCAGCCTGCAGCATCTCCTTAAAATCTGGGGTCAAAAATGTATTCTTCTCACAATGCAGCCCCTGTGTCTGAAGTCTAACTGCTAGAAATACACCCCCTGTTTGTTTTCAAGTACAGCTGTGCTCCCTCCGCGACCCTCCTGGCCATACCAGTGTGCAAATGCCAGTTTATGCAAAGCACATCATGGAAGCTAAAATGAGCTGGAGCCCAATTCCTGCAGCTGAAACATCCTGATGTTGACAGAATGGGGACGCATTTCCAAGCTCAAAATTTTATAATAATACCTCGGGGGAGTCATTGGCAAAGTTTGGCCAAAATATAATTAGTTTGCACAGCTATTAGAGGCTGATAAAAGGTTTTAATTTGTGGAGTGGTCTCACGAATCTCAGATACTCCTAGCTGCTCTTGCTTTCCTTTCAAATGGGGTGGCTGTTTGGACCACCTGAAACCCACCTCCAAACCCAGCACAAGCTGAGCTGGCTGCAGGCACCTGAGGGGGAGTGAAGTGGGGATCACTTTGCTCTTTGACAACCAGGGGAGGAAACACAATTGAGATGCTTAAATGACTTCATCTTCTTTCTTTGCTATTCTTTCTTTCTTCCACATGCCCCCTTCCTACCTCTTTTTTCCTTTTTTTTTTTTAACTAAGCAGAACCTTTTAAAATTTATCATTTATCTTTACAAATTGAAAATCTCAGAATTTACTCAGGATGAGCCTCCCACCCCCACCACCTTCTAGACTTCAGTCATCTTGTGTAAGCTTTTATTGTTAAGGTATTACTTTCCTTGAGGGTGGATAAATTAAAAATAATAATGCAAAGAAAGAAGGTTTGCTGTCCAGAGGGTCCCCCAGGATGGTGAAGGCTTGACTGGTTGATTTCAGACTACGGACAGAGAGTACCTGCTGAAGGCTTCTGGATTCTGCCGATTAGCAGAGACAAACAAATGTGATGAAAGAAACTAAGGAGATAGTATCAAACTACCACAATCTATTGTGCCTCTGCAAAGTGCACTTGAACAAAGGCTGGGATGGCATCTGATAGCATAATACATGTTTTACCCATAGCAATTTGCCTCTAAGGGAGAGAGAACACAGCACACCTACCCCAGAACCATAACAACAAAGACTAGTTTACATTTTTGCTCCCAAACGCAGCTTCTTAACAGAGCATTTCTACTGTTTATGGGCAATTGGGCTTGATGGATGTACTAGGAATCAGGGAGCAGGACAGGAGAATGCACTGATGGATGAAATGCTTATATACAAACACATGCAAAATAATTATGCATTTTCATATAGCTTTTTAAGTAAGGCCCCCAAAGTTTTTATCTGCATATTAGATATTTTGAGTATTAAGAATTAGGAAGCAATTAAACCTCACTATTAAACTTCACTTTATAGAGAAAATGTAATAGGTTATAGGAGGAGGTGAAGATTCCTGGAGAGAGTCAATTACAAAAAAGACACTTGTTTGTATTTGTAACTCTGAGTTATTCTGACTGTATATCCCTGCTCAATAGTTGAAACATCCCCTAAGTTAATTTGGCTCATGCAGCTAGACATCACTGCACTGTATTGTTAGGAAGACATGGAGAATAAAAAAAATATAAATTTAATTACATAGTACTGTATCCAACACATGATTACCATTCAATACATATGTTAATTCTGCATCAGAAAACTAGCCACATAAATCTCAACCAAAATCTCCCTTTCCCAAAAGGGAAAACATAATTATATGCATATATGTACATTTATATATCATATATATTTCATTATTATATTCTATTTATACATAATATGTTTATATAATATAATAGAAATTTTATTTATGTATGTATATATACTTATACACATATGCTATATATATACACATTATATTAATTATTAATTACTAATTATTAACATATTATATTAATGTACATATATACACATTATTTGATTCATGATTAAATTTTCTAATAGGCAGATATCTTCATACATGCAATAGAAACATTTGGGACTCCCCTATCCCCAGTATTCCTGGTTAACTGCCATAATTCCTCAATTTCATACATCAAAATGCCTTTATTAATGACACATCTGTCTGAGAGCTTGGAGTTTTTTTTCCCCTCTAATATCATCCCACTATCTCTCAAGTTCATTTGAACAGATTTTCTCCAGTAGTGTCTCCTACTTTTGGTTGCTTAAATAAAGACTAGTGACAAAGCTTTTTCAGCAAGATGGTATTTTTCTCTCAAATATGCAGCATTAGTTGAGAGTGGACATCTGCTATATAAAGGTAGCTGAGGGCTCCACCATGTTTGAAACAATATTCATCAGAGTATATAAAAACATTCTTGAGATGGAATGATCAAGTTAGTATAGCCTAGTTTTAAAATTGGGGAACTCAGAAAGAGCTCATGTTTTAGTTGTAGTGGAAATTGCCCCCCCCCCAAGAAGTCTTATAATCATTACTTCAATGTTATATACAAGTTTACACTTTTAGCTTTCTGCTTGAGTCTACACATTCCTTTGTCACTAGTTCAGTAAAAAGAATTATAATCTCAGTAAAGCAAAATGTTTGCAGGATTAGGGGAAGTAGAGAACAACTGGAATGTACCAAGTGGTATTACAATAAATTATCTGTGTGTTAGCCTCTGCTGTTAAATTGCAAAATTTCTGAGGGAAGTAACCATGCCTCTTTGATCTTTATTTTTCCAGTCTATTTATTTTTCCCATTTTACTGGAATCTAGTATCTGTTAAATAAATGTTTCTAAATGGATGGACAAATGAACAGATGGATGGATGGATGGATGGATAAATGAACCAGGGAAGGCATAATATTCCTAAACCATATAAGTATTATTCAACTGCTAGTGGAATGTTTTGGTAGATAATAGGGAATTAAATTAGTAGTGTTCTTTTTCTTAACTATAATAAAACTTAAAAAGGAAAATTAATATTGTTGTTCTAGTGTTATAAATAACAAAGCATATGCACATCCTCACACCTTGTCATTATACTTCAGATGCATGCCCTAAGATAGAAATAATAACACCATGTTTTCAAAATGGATGCAACAGAAAACTTTGGTAAGGAAGATATACAGTAAAAGATGTTTCCAAATTTATACTGTCTGCCAGTTTCTGTTGCTCCTGGGATTACCTATTAAATCACAAAGGCCTTCTCTCTCTTTCTTTTTCTCTCCTCCCCCTCCCACCTATCTCAGAAAAACTCAGTGCTACTTGCTTGGGAAGATCAACTGGGGGTAATCCGGGACAAGTTTTTGAAAAGCATGTCAGCTCCACTCTTTAAAGAAAGAAAAATTCTGGAATGTTCTAGGAAACAATTTGGTAATTTCAACCCTGATTAACTGGGTTGGATATATAGAATAGCTGCTTCAGTTTCAAGTTTATTTAGGTTGTGTGGAGAAAAGTTCTCCAAAATCAAGAACATAAGTGATTTGGGGAAACTCATGAGTGGCATGGTGGAGAATATATTTCGCTTTAAAGAACATGAGTAGATTGAGGTTTCAAGAGTCCAAAGTTGCATCCAAACCATTTTGGTTTTTTCTCCATTTGTAATATAAAAGTAATGTCTTAGGATATTTCAGGAATACAATGCTCTCCACCTTAAAATATAAAGGCACCAATTTCTGGCAGTCTTCCTGTTCTCTGTTGTTCTTGGAACATTACTTCTGACTTTTGATGCCTCACTCACTCCAGGACCTACCTGAAAGTCACCAGCATTTGCCAGAACAAAGCAACATATTTCCTCTTGTCCACCTCTGAAGTGGGGACAATGTTGTTGTTCCTTCAGATGGTTGTGAGCATGTTCTGTACAAGCCAGTGTTGGCATTTCTAGAAGAAAACCTTCTGTTGGAAGAGGCTCCTCCCTTTTCAGTAGGTCCCCAGAGTGTGGTCAGTCTATGACCTGTGTCATCAGCATCCCTGGGAGCTGGTTAGAAATACCGAATTTCCAGACCCACCCCAGACCTACTGAATCTGAACATGCATTTTAACAAGATCCCTAGGTGATTATATGCACCTTAAAGTTTGAAAAGTAGGAATGTAGGTGACAAGGGAGGCCTGATGAAGAAACTCCTTTCATCTGCTGCTCTGTTACCCTGGTGTGTTTCCAGCTGTGTTTCTTCCAAGGCAATGAGCTCTGTGCACCCACATGCAGGCTCCTGTGAGCTCACCAAATGAGGAGAGCTACATGTTTCCGGGAGTCTCTCCCATCCCTTGTGGCAAAAGACAATCTCATTTTCTAGCTCTGTTTTCAGTTTCTCCTAATCTGCCTGTTGTGGATCGCTGTGGTCATACCGAAGATGTCAAATAGAAGAAGACAAGAGCTAAAAGTGATCAGAAAATCCTTTCTGTGAATCCACAACTCCTGAACTGCTAAAGGGAAGGCATATTGATTATGGCTGACCCAACACATAACCTTTCCATTCTCTCAGGAGTTTTGGCCAAAAGGATCAGAGGATGCGTGAACCCTGGATGCTCCCTCCTCCTGCTGCCTGTGATCCACCCATACCTTCAGAGTGTTCCCCATCTTGCCTACACTCCCAGGACCATGGACTTGCCCACTTTCACCTTCTCCTTCCCCCTCCCCCAGCTTCATTTTCTTCTCAAATGATGTCTCCCCTCCTCACTGATTAAGTGCACATCAAAAACAGTGGCAGATTTACAGGTTAAGAGTGATTTAGTGGAGTGCACTGCAGCCAAATTAATGCTGGCTATAATGTAGTTTACCTCATTAAACAATGCACACCAAGATCCTGTCTGCTGTAAAACAATTGGTCTCTGAAGCCCAGTATTCATCTTCCAGGGTTGCTGGGAGATAATAAATGGGTAATATTCCGGTGATAATGGTAATGGAGTCACGGCTCAGAGCTAATATTATGGCAAAGTAGTAATTATTTCAACAGTAAACAAGGGGATGGTTGAGCTGCTGACAGAATTCAAGCCTGTTGAAATGGTTCACTTAATTTACTTGGAGCCCAGGCCTGGGACTGGCTAAGGGTAGGATGAAGTTTTCATCCTTTGCTCAAGTGTTCCAAATCTCTCTCTGCTCTATGATTTCCTCTGGCCATGGAGAGAAAGAGAGAGAAATTTCCTTGCTTCTACTTGCCCTGCTTCTGATTTATAGGGAATTACAGGGATAGTGGCATTGGGACTCTGCCTTAGATTCCAGAAAGAGGGAATGGCATTGGATCCACAGAGGATACCATAGCCTGAAATGCTGAGACTAAGTAGGGCTTTGTGAGGGAGTGAGCACATTAACATATGGGTTAGAAAACCAGGGACCTTTACATGACAGACTTCTCTAAACTCCCTGTTTTTATGGGTGCTATGGTCCAAGGGCAGAGATAGTAGTGAGCTAATTCTCAGGACACAGTGCTTAACTTAGCACTTTCTGCAGTTTTGGAAGCTCCCCAAAGTCTAATGGAAACACCAGACTCACCACAAATTACTAAAATCTGAAAGGAAAGCTCTGAGATCAGATCATATATTGTGGGCTCTGGGAAGGCCCCATGTGACCAAGATCGGTAGGGTCTACATTGGTCAGAGGGGAAAAAGTGCAGGGAGAAGGAGAAACCAAGGTGAGAAAGAGAAGAGCAATGTATCTAAGTGAGGAATTTTGTGATTTCCTTGTATCACGTGCCCATGTTCCAGTAATTTACTGCTGAGTAACAAACCACCCCAAACAGAGGCTCACAAAAACAGTCATGTCATTTTAGTTGTGGGGCTGGAGTTGTCTGGGCTTAGACAGTTGACTTCACCATGGCTTTACATGAGGCTATGAGCCACGTGGAGGCTGGAGGTGGAGCCCTCTCTAAGGTCTGCTCATTCTGACTCCACCAGCTGAGCCTGGGATCTGGACTTCCCTAGGTTTTCTCTCTCGAATGTTCCCTACATTGTCTCTCCATATGGAAACGTCAGGGTTATTGTATTTCTTATATGGTGGCCAGACTCCCAGGTAGTGTCCCATGAGAAACCAGTGGAAGCTTCATGGTCTTTTGTAACCTGGGCATTGAAAGTGCACAGCCTTGCTTTTGCCCTCTTCCATTCCATAGGAGGTCAGGTGTGGGGCTTCTACACCTAATTAAGATGCCCATTACCACTGGTTAACACCAATACAGCCCATTCAGCCAGTTTTACCCAGTCTTTGCCTTTCCATAGAGGTACAATAGCTTCTCTGACTCTAATTTTTATTCCAAATTGTTTCATTGCTTCGTCCATCCCAAGGCTAACTTATGTATAAATACGTCTCTCCATTATCTCTTCATGATTACATGGTAATCATTGCAATTATTGACGAAATGTTCTTTATGCCTATAAGTGACATAGAATAGTTACGCATTCTTACTTTTAGCGATATGTATTATTCCAATTTATGAATGAGGAAACTGGCTGAAGCAGACTAAACAAAGGCCGAAAGATCCAAACACAGGTCTGTTTGATTCCAAGTGTATGCTCTGTCCACCATGCTATTTCCCTCTGTGTAAAGTTAGTTTCTATAGATACCATAAGAGCTAATGAACAACAAACACAGCAGTCATTACTGTGTGACTTTGGAAAAGTTCCCTAACCTTTCTGAGGCTTCAACATTCTTATCTGTACAAAGGAGATGATAAGGGTACCTATCTCATTGGGCTTTTATCAACATTCAACGTGATCACACGTGTTAAGCATTCTGTACACAGCTTGGCAAAAAAATAAATTCCTGAGTACAGTTACTTAAGGATGCTTTTTAATAACCTCAATGAGCGCAAACTCATTCTTCAAGCATAGACCATATTTTGTAAACAGCCATTTTATAATTCAAAGCATTGTGAATCAGATAAGTGATAAGATGTTTTAAGCATATATAAATTTGATGGTGATATATAATACACATAGCTATATATATATATATATATATCAAATATTTAACGAAAGGAGTATATGTACTCCTATTTATTAAACCCGCACTTCCATGAAAGGTAATTCAAAAAGGTTCCCAGCATTGCTTATGACTAAAAGTATCACTAAGACCTAAGTTCCAGGACTAGTCAACAACACCATATTCAAATAGATGATATATGCAAAGGTGAACATGAATTAGGTACAAGATTTCACAGGGAATTCACTTTTAAAAGCTCTAATGATGAGATAATAAGCAGGCCCATATAGCATTTTTGTGGAACTATCTTGGAAAACACATCTGACACTTGACTCCATCAGCTGTTTAATCATTGATTTTCCTGGTGGGGATAGTCTCTTTGAGTCCCATATGTCTTCAGTATAAATTATCTTATCTAACTGATGAAAAGCAGTAGGGACTCTCATAAGGTAGTATAAAGGGAGAGGAAAAAAAGAAAGAAACAAGGTGAGAAAAGACAAAAAAAAATTAATAGGTTTTCCTCCTAATCCAGTGTTACCCAAAGTACTAAATTCTAGTCATCTGTGAATTATAAAACCTCATGACTTTTCAATCCAATTTAACAAGAACATAATTGGAAGAACAGTCTGTAGGGTAGAGATACACAGAAACCAAGGACACACACACATGGACAGATACACCAATGTGCACACACTGCATGCATGCACACATATATACTCACACATGCAAAATTAAAGCTTGATATGTGTTTGATAACACACTATGCTCCCCACTGATAAACTACTGGAGTACTCCAGAATTTTCCATCTCCCCAAGGGGTCTGAAGATGATTCTAATGGCATTTACTGAAGATGGAAGCAGAGGTGACCACCTATATTTGTATGAGAAAACCCATTTGCACTGACTTGAATATCTGAGATTTGTTCCAGAATTTACCCTTTGGCAACAACTAGGGAATGTTTATGATCTTATGGAGTCTTAAGATCTCATGGAGCTCTAGGAATCACAGAAAAAGGGGAAATAAACTGATAGACCTCGGCTTTGTCCTAAGGAGAGAATTAATCTCAGATATAGCAATTTGCTGTATCCATCTAGCCTTCCTAATTCAATTCCTTGTCTCTTCCAAGCATATCTTACTAAAATGGAAAATTGAAAATCTACTTCTAAAGGTTAAATATATGATGATAAAATTGTTGCAAACACATATTAAACATTTTGAAAAGAAGAAAAGTTATGAAGAAGAATATAAATAAAACCTGTACTTCTAACAGTTAGCAATAACCACTAATTAATTTTTTGATGTAAAAATTGGGATTCGCTTTGAAAGTGAGTGACAGGATTTCAAAGTACATCTCAGTAGAAAATAAATCTCTTTGACAGAATGATCCTTTTCTCTCATTGGTCAAATTATTATTATCATAATAATGTGTAAAATATTTCTGAAACTATGAAATCATAATGATGGGATTCTGAAAGACTATTCATCTAGGAGATGCCTGAGGAATTCAAAAGGAATATAATAAATTGGGTAGAGCTCATATGACCATGATCATCTGGAAAACATAAGGCCTGTCTTCACAAACTCAGTGCTATAGACAGATTTCAGACAGAAACAGGAGGAGGGGGGTAATTCTGGTGATGGTCAAATGTGGATGTGAAACCAGAAGAGCTAAGGAGTGTAATTACATGGGATGTTTGGAAGGTTCTGATTTAAATGCACATGTGTTCCTCCCAGAAGATGGTGCCTGTCATTAAAACTATTAGCGAAGACAGATTCTGGTGTTACCACAAAATACTATATGAAAAAGAAAAAACAGCAACATCTGAACAAACTTCCTCAAAGGGAAAACTGGAATCAACAACAGACCAGTGAGCATGCTTTAAGCAGACAAGATCAAAGGCCCAGGGCTAGGGTTGTATTTTCATGACCCACCTGCCCTCTATCTTGCCCCAGACAAAGCAACCCCCAAAAAGGCAAAGTAGGGAGAAAATAGAATGTTTTCAAAATCAGAAGTAATCCTCTGGGGCCCAACAAATGAGTACCTTGCAGTAGAAGAGTCAAAACATAGCTGTCAGGTGGACCCTTACAATCATGAGCCAGAAAGGAGCCCTTGAGGAATGGCATGGGACCACTTTCAGATGTTCCACATTTGGAAGAATCATTTTGAATATAGATGAGAACAATCCTAATTGCAAATTCAGAGTCATGACAAAGAGAACCAAGGAAGGGAATATGGATAAAAATAAGAATTTTAAAAATTTATGTTTATTTATTTTTGAGAGAGAGACAGAGACAAAAAGAGCAGGGGAGGGACAGGGAGAGAGGTAGACACAGAAACCGAAGCAAGCTCTGGTTTCCGAGCTGAAGCACAGAACCTAAAGCGGGGCTCAAACTCACGAACTGTGAGATTGTGATCTGAGCCAAAGTTGGCCGCTTACCCGACTGAGCCACCCGGGTGCCCCCTAAAAATAAGAATTTTAATAGCAGTGATCAGAACTGTCAAGAGTCAGTCTTCATGTAACGCAGATATCGGCAAACTTCTCCTCTAAAAGACTAGATAATAAATATTTCAGGCTCTGTAGGACATATGGTGTAGTTACAAGTGCTCAAATCTGACACTGTAAGACAAAACCTTCTGTAAACAAATGGGTATGACTGTGTTCTCTTAAAACTCTGTCTTATGTTCTCATAAAACATTTTAATTTCAAATAATTTGCACATGTCATGAAGTATTATTTTTCTTTAGTGTTCTTCAACCATTTAAAAGTGTGAAATTGTTTCTGAACTCACAGGCTATTCAAAAGCAGGTAGCAGGTCATATCTGGCCAGCTGGCCATAGTCTGCAGATCACTGGTGTCATGAAATTGGGCAATGAGAACCAGTGCCGGCTCTGAGGTACTGACTCCTTGGGAAGTCATAGACCCTGGGCTGATTCTAAAAGTAGCACAGATCCAAATCTTCCTATCACCCTGTGATTTCCCTTTTGGTTTCTGTTATGCACAGTTGTGTCCTGTTATTCTGCTCTTTTTAAGCAGATTCAACTCTCCTCACTCTCTTGGGCTACGTTCTATGTAGCATTTGTGAAATGCTTAGGTGAACTTTCAAATTAATTATGTTGCATAAATAAATGGAAGATTCACCAAAGGATAATTGCTGTTGTTATAACAACGGTCATAATCAATGGTTACATCATCTACTTATTCAGTTTGTGTTTCAAAAATGTAAAAAATATATTTGTCTTAAAAAATTGCTCTGTACTGGGGTTCCATCTCTCCTCCTTGCTTTTTGACTTGCTTAGCATTTCCGTGGAGAGTATGCATGATTAATACAGAACTTTAATGAAGGACCATGCCCATAATGTTTTCATGTTTACAAAGTATCTGTGATGGAGGACTGTTAATCTCATATTGTGATCCTATCTTACAGATGAGGTAGCAGAGATTCACAGAGGAAAACTGGGGTTGACAGAGGTTCACAGAGGTCAATCCAAGAGGGCTATCCACTTATTAACTGGCAGAGCAGAGCCAAACCAATTGTCCTGACAATAGTGATCTTCTCTTTCCAATATTGCCTGCTCCCTCCTCTCCTCATGTGTGAACCTGGGATGCCAGGTGGCAACTGTGTGTTGAAAGTTCTCCTTTCCCAAGTGTAGAGCAGAGGTAACCGAGCTCCATTAGTGAAGACACATGCTGGGTAGAATGACCTGGATGCCTGTTGCTTTTCACAAATGTGCCTCCATCTGAGTTTCACCAAGGAATGTTGGATGATCAGTTGCCAGCCTCTCAACACACTCTACTTTCTTTTCTCCTTTTCTTTTTTTTCCTAATGTTTCCCAATATGGCGTATATCATCAGATGGTGAAATAACTCACATTTGCCCCTCCAAGCACTTGGCAAGCACCCCCTTCCTTTATTCGCGCAGTGGGAAGTTTATAGTCTATATGAATTGTAATAGCTCCAAAGGGCTGTGTTCTCAGTGCTCTCCAGCTGGAGAACTCTCCCAGGCGAGACACGGGGAGAGTGACAACAACTCAACATGAAGTTTTTAATTCCCTTTTGTATCTAACTTGGATTTTGAAAGAGACACCGCTGTGACCCTCCTGGCTCTCTCTCACTTTGCCTTCAACTCACTCAGCAGCCATGGCGCTCAGGGAGGGCGACAGACGAGCATTCTCCCACTAGGCTGCCCTATCTCTGCTACACAGAGAAGAAGGTTTTCATTTTTAAAGGCACATGGAAACATCCTCAAAGCCAATGCTTAATTTAGGTATCACATGAGGACAGCAGCAAAGCATCCTGACATTATCAAGCCCTGTGGACAGCATCACCTCTATTTCCAAGCTACTTTTTTGGAAGTGGGAATGGAAAAGCCTGTTTGACTAGCCTCACATCCCTGAAGACACAGGGATCCCAGCTCAAGACCCCAAGCACTTCATTAACATGGCTAGAACACTGCTTACACAGAAATGATGACAACACATCCCACTTCAAGAATGTACCATTATATACCAAATAAGTTGGTTTCCTAGACCAGAAATAACATTTTCTATTTGTACTTTTTTTGTTGTTAAACCTAGAATACAGTACTGGTTTTGGTTAAACTTCAGTTACTTCCTTCCAGTTTAAACTTCCGTTTCTCCCCAAATCAGACACTGCTAACTGTGAACATATTCTTTTACAGGTGAAACAAAGAAATGTACAAAGCCAATGAGCAGTCAGATATTCACTATCTCCATTCAACAGACACTCGTTAGCAACCTGTGGTGTCCACTGGGAACCTTAGGAGAACCTGGAGGTTTGACTCAAGAGGAAACTGAGGATGTGGAAAAGGCGGCCAAAAGGAAATGGTAGCCTGTATACCAAGAAGTCATCGGAAACTAGTATAGGCCAAACTCTAGTCAATGAAACGAGGTATTGTGGAAAAGCATAAGAATTGGAAATCTACATTTTACTCGCCACATGTGACCTTTGACACTTCACTCAAGTATCAGGAGCAGTCTGTTCATCCTTAAAAATAAGATAAGTTGCTAATGTCAATGACAGAGAAAATGACACACTAGTGATCACTGATAGCACCACCTTTAACGCCACCTACCATCACATTTTTGAACATCCATTTTATACCAGCCACAGGGCAGGCATTTACACACATTATCTTATGTATCCCTTAAACAAACCCAAATACACATCCTACCATGAGCCTCACTTTACAGATGAGATGCCTAAGGCTCAGAGAAGGTCAGCAATGTGACCAAGGGGGCACTGCTTCGTAAGTGGTATAATCAGAACTCAAGTCTTAAAAGTTCCCCATGTCATGTCTCTGATGAAGCTCAGGTGGTTTCTGGGACCCAACCCATGTCCATGAAAGGCAGCATGCCAATATCTGCAGATATATCCAGAAGGCCAAATTCAATTTCCAGATCTACCTCTTGCTAGCTACTTGGCCTTCACCAAACTATTTAACAGTTCTGTGCCTCAGTTTCCTCATTTGCAAAATATATATAATAATGGTATCTGAACTTATACGGCAGTTCCAAAGATTAAATGAGTTGATAGAGGTACAGTGTTGGTATAGTATATGAATTCTATCAATCTTTGCTACTATTGTTTTGTTTTCCACCATTATTAACTTTAGTGCTATCCCTCACTCAGTATATCTTCCTCCAATCCCCTCATACTCAAGAAGATTCATCAACTCCTAGGCCTGAGCTCCTTCTGTCTTAAAAGCTATATTTTCTTTGAGGCCAGTTTTTAAGTAACTTATTTATGTTTAATTGTCATTTTCTGAAGATCAGCATAGACACAGAGCTGTAATTAACCTTTTATTGGGAGTCTCCCACACATTTTAAATGACTTGTTCAAAGTAGCAGAGTAATCATGCTGCAGCAGTTGGAATGGTATGAAGGCTACTGCTCTCTTATCTAGATTGTGATAGATGAAAGTGGCTACCATTAATAGTGGAGTTATTAGGCATAAAATAGGAGGGAAAACAAGGACAAATGGCTATGTGAATTACTTTGCAAGACCAACATTTATTCCTTCTATCACCATTATATTGACTGCTAGAAACTATTCACATTAGATGGGTTGGCCATCCTCTTCCCCAGAGCCAGACTTAGGCTATGTCACACAGTTGTGCAGTAGGGTAGAACAAAACACCAGATTCTGCATCAGTGATGGTCATGTATTCAGGACTAGCAGCCAAGTTATCCTGGGAGATCATAGGCTTTCTCAACTTGGGTTTTCTCATGTGTAAAATGAAATTAATAGCAATAGTAAGATCATATGGTTGTTAGAGACTCAAATGAAAATGTAAAAACATTTTAAAACTTAAAAATGATATAAAATAGAAACTATTTGAATTCTAGCAGAAAAAGATTATCTGAGTTTGCAACCCCTTTGGTAGATGGGCTGATTCATCTTGGTTTTTGCTATCGATTATAAAACAGTCCAACAGTAAGCAGTGGGGTAATGGATTCAGAGTGGAGCCTCTGCAAACCATCTGCCTGGTTAAGTTTTGTCCAGCTCCATACTAGGGTATGTCTTTGAGCAAGTTACTTACGCAAGCCCTCTGGGTCTCAGTTCCTTAATCTATAGAAGAACAGTAATAATACCTGCATCATAAGGCTGTCAAGAAAATTAAAGAGTTTATACATGTAAATCACTTCGAATAGTGCCTGGAACATAGACAAATCCTTTCAAAACACTGGCAATGATGATGATGATGATGATGATGATGATGATGATAGAAAAAAAGAATAAGAGGACATGCTCATAGCGATGATAATGATCCCTCTTTTACTGTTCTTCTTTCCATGTGGATAAAGTCTAACCATTTTAGACTGCTGCTATTTCTCTAATTACTGCCACTTGCATTTTTAGGCACAGAAACACTAGCTCCTAGTCTAAGAATTCAGGCTTACCAAGAGATCCTAGGGTTCTTTACTGCTGTCTGCATTATGACAATGAAGTAGGGCTCTCATCAAGAGGTCCTTATAACCATGACAACATGAGCAGCACCACTCTACTGAGGATGTCATTGCCATGACAACACCCGAGTGACCAAAATCAAGAGGCCTAGAAAAGTGATGTGATAAAGAGAGAAAACATCAACACACAGAGGAATGTGACTGTTCAAGAGAAGAACAAGGCCTGGCCAGTATGGATGCTTGGCAGTGAGGTCAAAGGAAGCAAAATTATTTTGGAGCAAACATTGTGGTCACACTCATTAAGTTGCCCTCAGTTCTCAAAGGCCATGGGTTCTGGTTAGAAACTAAGATGCAAAGAGGGATGGAACCAGTTCTTTACAACCCTATCATCATTCACAATGTGCCCTATCAATCAAGCTGTGTGTGTGTGTTTCCCTCTCTCAAAGGAAAGAAGTGCCTCTAGGGTAATGTGGGCAATGGGAAGGGGCTTGTTAGGACTTTCAGGAGAAATAACTTGGATGGATCCTTGGGAACATACCTTCAAGCCAAGATTAAATGGAGAAGATTTCACTATACCTGTTGCTGCTGGTACTTGCTTCCATGTTGGTGAACTGTCCCCCATCTCCAACATCATTTTAGATTAAATACTGAGGTTGTCTGCATCCTCTTCCCTGCCTGACCTAGACTCAGCAACACTGAGGCAACAGGAATGTTTGCATAATTTGCAGAGAACTAAAGTATTTCCCCTATACAGATAATCTCCCCCAGAATAGGACTTAGGTTGTGTTTGTTGGCACAGTTAGGGTAGTTAGTTGGTCATCCTCTTCTATCCCTTTTGGAGCTTCCTAGAGGGGCTTCAGAAGGATAAACATTTGTGGCCAGATGGGTGGCTGCCCAAGTCTAACTTGGTCCCTGTTCTGGTTTTGAAGAACAGATTAATTCAAATAACCCTGCCTTAGTTGGAAATCTGGTCATGGAAGATCAAATATGGAGGACTTTGAGAACTTTTGCCCTGGTGTCTAAGGAGGGGTTGAGAGATAAGCAGATATCATCTTCAATGCTCCTTCTCATTGGCTATTTCACACTCTAAACATTTGCAATAAGTGCTTTATCTATCAATGATCAGTGGAATCTTCACTAAATTTGATGGTACAGAGTCTCACCTCCAGACAATGTGCCTCAGTGTCAGAGAGTCAATTGCTTTAGCAACATGGAGACTCTGGCTTCAAATTCCCAGATCAAACAAAAGCCATATAGAGAAATTTTAGGGTCACTCAGCTGTAGATCAAGATTTATAGGCAGCACCACAAGCACAGACCAGTCTTAGCTAATTCTTTCTTTTATTCCACCTGAAGAAGAGGGGCAACTTAGAACCCTAACACAAGTATAGCAGACACTTGAACAACTTGGGGGTGAAGGATGCTGATCCTTGTGCAGTTGAAAGTCCACATATAATCTTTGGCCCCCCACCCTCTCCAAAACAAACAAACAAACAAACAAACAAACAACCCAAAAAACTTAGCTACTAATAGCCTATTGGCTGGAAGCTTTTCTAATAACATAAAGTCAATTAATACATATTTTGTATGTTATACCTATTATATGCTGTATTCTTTTGATAAAGTAAGTTAGAGAAAATAAATCATTATTAAGAAAACAGAAAGGAAGAGAAATACATTTACAGTGTTGAACTGTATTTATTTAAATACAGTTTATTAAAACAAAACAAAACAAACAAACAAAAACCTCATATAGGTGGACCGAGGCAATTCCAACCTGTGTTATTCAAGGACCCACTCTGAATACACAGCAACAATAGCCAAGGAATGGCCAAGGGAAGCCAGACTGCAGATGGGATTTTGGGAAAAAGTCCTTCTTTACCTTCACATTCCCCTCCAACATCTAATCCTATATTGTGCTATATTTTATAGCAAAGCTTCTCAAAGCATTTTATTGGTCTCTCCATTTATTGAACCCCTTCTCTCCTTTCCTAATCAATCCTGTCCATATCTTCTTGCACCAGAACCATTCTCACCAGCCAGACTCTCATGCAAGTGCATTTTACCAGTTCTCGCTCCCTATCTCCTTTGTCTTCTGAGCCACACTTGTGCACACCCCTCCTTTATGAAGCATCCTCTTCTGTTGCCTTTCAGATTTGCTTCACAGCTCTCTACTTTCCCACCATCATCCATGCTGACTCATCCTTTCATCTTGGCACCTATGTATTGGAGTGCCCCAAAGCCCAGTCCACAGAACTCTCCTCTAACTAGCCTCACCTCATAGGTGGTGACAGACAGCCTCGTGGCACTGAACACCATCAGAATGCTGCTGATCCCTACATTTATTTTTATACCCCTGTATGCTTACATAGCCAACTATCTAATCAGCATTTACATTTGCATATCTTAAGTACAAGCTCCTATTTCCACCTGCAGACTTGTTCCTCTTGGAGTTCTATGTGACAGAAAATTATATCCCTAGTCACCAGTGGCACAGGCCACAAATCTCAGTCACCTTTGATTCCTAACTCTGCCTCACAACTCCCATCTTTAATCAGTCAGGGAATCTTAGCAGCTTTAATTCAGAATACATTGCACATTAAACGTAGTCTTATCACCTTCAACCCTACCACGATAATCCACATCATCATCATTTCTTGAGGGACCAAAGCAGAATCCGAACTAGCATCCCAGTTGCTACTTTAACCCACCTCTTAACCCCTGCCTTTCTCTTCAAGCGGTTAAAATGGCCCTTGAACAACATGTTTTAAATCACTTCACTCTCTTGCTTAAAACTTGCCAATGCCTTTTATTCAAACAGATTCCAGTTTTTAACATGGTTTTCCAGGCACCACATGACCTGACCCTGGGGTCTCTTTAGCACACACTATGCCACTTACATTTGTCCACATTCTTGTGGTTCCTCACACACCCGAAGCATGTTCTGGATGCACGGTCTTGGTATCTGCAGATACTTCTGTCTGGAAGACCCTCTCTTGATATGTCAGTGGCTCGCTTCCCTTGGGCATCTAGGTTTTGGTCAGGGCTGATCCTTGTACTCTGACTAAAGTAGTACCATTCATCATCCTTTACCACATCCCTGGGGTAAACGTGTCATTTTCCCCAACAGTATTATCTTCCCGTGACACTAGGTTGCATATTTATTTAACAAATATTCCCTATACTCCAGTGTTGCAGCTCCACAGGGTAGAGTCTTTGAATGCTGTGTCCACCACACAATCTGAAGCACTTAGATATGTACTGTCATGTTTTAAGTACTCAATATTTATTTTATCTGTTGAATAAAAGATAATTCTTTCTGCCTATTTATCATAACCATTTACTCTATCATTTCTGTTCAATCCAATAAATTCCTGATTCTTTAAAAAAATAAATATAACTAGAGTTGTTATGATCAATTTTGGAGAAAACTCTGACCCTATCAGCAGGTTCTGGAAATCTTACCCCCACCTCCAATTATCTCTTAATCCCAGAATCTATTCTCCTCCCCTGCTATCATGCTATCTCATGATCTCCAAACTTGGCCTTTTAATGGCCTCTGAAAAGTCAGTCTCCTTGCTCTGGATCACAAAAAAGCCCTGACCTTGCCAAAAGCTACAACTGTCACTACCCCACCTTAAGGTTCAGGAAGAGAAGGAATTTCTATCCTTCTCCACAGGCATAGGCTGCAGCTGAAATCTGCAAAGTGTGGTTTCACTGTCTTCCACTGGGGACAATTTAAATCTAACATGCCTCACATCTGTCACTGCCAGGGTGACTCTGCGCCCCTTCCCCCCATTGTCAGTGTCCTGCAGCTCTTTCATTCCTCACCCCTCCCACCTTACATTTTCTGGGAAGCCACATATTACCTAAGCAAAGCACACTTCTGGGCCCTCAGCCTCTAGGCTGACCACTCCCTGAACTGCCTTAAGTAATTAAAACCCAGCTACTTCCTGAGGGCAACACTTCCTTCGTGTATTTCTCAAGAAATCACTGGGTTGTTTGGGGTGATAGTCCTTCTCACTCAAGATCACTTGGAGACCATTCCTCTTTTACAGTTTTATTGAAAGTCCATTCAAAGCTTTTGCCCTTTGGCTATGTTGCATCTACCTGTTCTCGCTTCCAATGACTGATGCCCTGAATTCCTCATGATTCTTTGAGGGCTTTCACATGTGGCTCACAGCCCTACTTGTCACTAACCTCAGCCATTATCTGGGGTGACTTTAACGTTCCCTTTGATGATTTGTCAGACACGTGCACCGTCAGCTACATGGATCTCTCTTCTCCATGGACCTTCCCTTTAACCACATTCTATCACTGTCATTTGTCTATGTTATTTTCCAATACCTTCAATAACTAATGAAAAAAACACAATTCACAATTTCTCTCTGTCTCTTTTTTGAGAGCACTCATGCATGTGCACACCAATGGGGAAGGGGCAGAAGGGGCAGAGAGAGAATCTTAGGCAGGCTCCACACCCAGCATAGAGCTGAACTCTAGGCTCGACATAGGGTTCAATCCCAGGACCCTGGGATCATGACCTGAGCCAAAATCAAGAATCAGAAACTTAACTGACTGAACCACCCAGGCACCCCAAGGGACCATAATTTCTAATTCGAACCTTGTCTCTTTCCAGAATGCTTGCTCAAGTATTCTTACTATAACCCCACGCTGACGTTACTCACTAATTCATTGAAGAAATACTTATTGAATGTCTGTAATTTGACAGATACATGCTAAGCATTGGTGCACATAGCAGTAAGCAAGAAAGAGCATGTTCCTTCCCCTCGTGAAACTTATAGTCTATTGAGAGGAAGTTAGGTATTACATAACTCTTCTGGTATCTCCACAGCCTCCTTGATGACCCTGAATGTGGCAGCTGTGTACTGATGCAGGGCCTTTGTATTTACTGCAAGCCCAGCCAGCAACGCTCTTGCTGGAGTCATCCTAGTGTCCTCCCCCAACTTTCTTGGGCCGCCTTCCTAATGACTCCATCCCTGTCTACTCTAGTTAACATTATAACACCCATGTAAGCTTAAATCATGCAAACCAATCTTAATAATTAATGGCAAAAATGTGATTTTCCTGGAGGATGTAAACATTTTTTGCCACAACATTATGAATCTTAATGTTGATTATAAGTGAATTACGGACATAAAAATAGCAAAAGTAGTATTTACTTAGTACACTAAATTTGAAATGTTAGTAACATTGAGAATTAAAGGAGATTTTGTTAAAAAAAATATTGCAACCCCCAAACATATGCTGATCATCTCTTTGCATTTTATTATGATCATTTTTCCACAGTAATTACCATATAATACATTACAAAGTTTTTGTATCCATCAGGTTATTTTCTGTCTCTTCCACTAAAATATGAACTATATGAGGCCAGGATTTTGTCTGCTTTGTTCATTCATGCGTATCCACTGCCTAGGACAGTGGCCTAGCAGAGAGAGGTGCTTACCAAGAAATTGTGGAGTAATTCATGAACAATCAAAGCCGTTTTTCCAAGGAATTTTCCTGGGAGAGGTGGAGAATCCATGTCACCTTCTCTGATGAAATTCTTTTCTGGGATGGTATGTGACAGCATAAATAAATCAATGATGGGATAAAGCCATTTGTCTTTCTTTATCATGCAGATGACTGGCCAAATATCTTCAACCACAGTGACCTCAGTGAACCATTTAATAGAGTGCAAAGCAGTGATGCAAGAAATCAGAGAAGGAATACAAGGCCTCCTGAGTGCAGGACAGTTAAAAAACAGGAGGAGTTCTGAATCCCTTATGGAGGAAAGATAAAGTCCAAAGTCATTCCTTTTAAATCTCCATTAGTAGAGAGAAGAGGGATTTGTTTTTCAGGGTAAGGGGAAGGTGTGAGAAGAATCTATCACTTCTGGGGAGCAGCGGGTAAGATGATCCTCCTATGGCAGGAAGAATTATTTCTTCATCATCCCAAATTCAAAGGTGATGACCAGCCTGAGTGTGCGGTAGTACTTGGGGAACCTGGGGAGTCCAGCCACGGAGAAATCTGGAGTTTCCTTGATCTGAAAGGAACTAAATTGGTATTCTGTTCATTACTTCACAACTGTCCTGGCTCCAGTAGTAAAAAGCATTTTACACCACTGAGAAGATAAAATATGCCAAATACTACAAGGACACATAAGGGAAACTGAATGGAGTCAGATAATGAAAAACATACACAGGAATCCAGCAATTTCTTTTCATATCTAAAGCTGTTAAAGTGTAAAACAACCTAATAATAACAATCAAAGCCAAAGACATACCATTGTGTGAGCGAATGTTAGTATTTAACATGAAGAAAAAATAAATCAAGTCAGAGAACAGCCACATCACTGCCATGAGTCCCGGTCCAGGTGGAGGGGGAAAGCTGAGAGAGCATAAAACTCAGAAAGGCTGACTCAGTGGGAGGAAGAAAACTCACTGGAGAACTGAGGTGAGGTCAACTCTCCATGCTGGGGCTCTGTCCCTTGCTCAGAGGTATTCATGCAAAGATCCACTGCATGGAGCCACAGATCATTGGAGAGGATGGAATGTCAAGGCCAAGCACAGTGCCCCAAATGGAGTACAGTGTCTGAACAAGAGTGGGGGTGAGTTTACAAGAAGGCTGTAGAAAAGTGGATGACCCAAGGAGCAGAGCCCTGGGCTGGCAGGAGGTCTGAAACCAGAAAGTATACATGTCCCAGAAGATCCAGAAGAAGCAATAGGTCAGAAACCTGGCAGGAAATCAATACACTTCAAGAATATGGACCTTGGAGTCAAAAAGACTTGGATTTGAGTTTTACTTTGGCCATTGCATATTTGTGGAGCTGTGTGACCTTGACCCATTAGCCTTACCTCTCTAAGCCTCCCTCTCTCACTGATAAAGCAGCCTAATCATGGGACATGCTTCACACTGCTTGTGACAAGGACATTTGGAATGAAAAGCTTTCTCCAAGCTGGCATGGAAAACTTTATCTAAGCATGGTGGATGCTAGACATGGAACTCCAAAACCTTAAGTGACCTCCAGGGGTGTGATAGCCAGAAGGTCACTGTGTTTGTAGTGGATGGGGAGGCCTGCTGAGACCTTCTTGGATGCCAAGTAGAGCTGCCTGCTACAGATACTCATCAGAAATGTGGTCTTCTGGCCTGGAGGGGCTCCCATTTTAAGAAGCCCTTTGCATCTAACTAGCTAGGGCTGGTTAGCATCTGTGGGGAAGATGATACAATATTCTTGCTTTTATGTTTCCTTTTTTGTTCTATCAAAACAATTCTGCATAGTAACGGTCACCAAGTACCAGCATAAATAGCCTGACTTAGGAGAGTGTGGGGAAGGATGCTGTTAGCAATGACTGAATTCAGCCAATGTCTGATTCTAGAACATTTTTCTAGGGCTTTAAAATAATTGAGTAAAACCACAAACAGTGTCTGTGGTATGCACTTCTGCCCTTGGTTTCTAGGCTGAGGCTTGATTTCATATGTTCTCAATCCAGGCACATTGAACTCATTAATTTCCCCACTAGTCTTTTTATGATTCTCCTCTTCTTTGAAGTAGGAAGTTGCACAGCTATAATATTGCTTCAAACCAGATCATAAATTTTAAACTTACAAAAATGCTTATTGACATTGGCAAATTTTACCCTAACTGTATCTATCCAGCTGTAATTTTATGGCTAAAGAGAATTACGGAGTTAAAGAGTCATCTGTAAATGTCTTCCTCAGCTTTCTTCCTTCCCACCTTGGTCTGCTTGTCTGTGTTTAAAGCATTTGCTTAACGAGTTTCTGGATCACTTTGCCCCAGACTTGAAGTTGTGCCACTGGTTTATCTTTATCATAATAAATGGCTTTCTCTGTATAGGTTGGGCCTAATACCGTATGCTCTGCTGCTACACTGGACAGGAGATCTGCCACTTTCAATTATGATGCAATTATTTTTTTTTCCACCATCAATGACCACTGTAATATCTTTTGCAATAGCAATTACTTAGTTCTCCTGGGATAGCTACTTGGGGGTACTCTGGGAATTTTAATCAAGCACCTACGTTAATTAGAAAATGGTGGGGGGTGGGTGAGAGAGGTGCTGATTAAGCACCTTTGAATGTCTATCCATTCTGGCAATTGACTGAGCTTCAGCTTTTGTAAGGATTCAACCCTTTCAGAGAAAAGAATTTTAATTTCCTCCCCTTTTGCTCTTGTCTCCTGAATGGCAGGGAAGGCAAGATGCTGGCTGGGGCTATGGAAGCTCACATTGTTGGCCACCTACTATGTGTCATTTTGGGGCCGGGTCCGTGGCACTGATGACCACATTTAATCCTCACGGCATCCATGTTAGGAAGGCTTTATTATCTCTGTTTTGCATCTAAAGAGTGTTAGGGCTGGTTCTGGGGGCAGACCAGTGGGGAGAACATTTTCTTACAAATTCTTTGGACTGGTTTGGGAAACATGATAGACAATAAAGAATGATGTGAACAGATGAGGTTCCTGTATCTTACCCTTTACTCACTAAAGTGACTTTTGTTTTAAATTATGCATCAGGAAGACTAAATTTAAAAAGAGGGGGGTGAAAAATACTGTATCTATCTATAGATTGGATACCTCTTTGTTCAACAATCACTTACAGCACCTGCAAACATCTGGTGCTGTGCTAGGCACTGAGGATAAAATAAAACAGCATAATAACTGTCCTTTGGACATAAGGAGGGCCTTTTGAGCATACAAGTCACTGTAAGAATTGCCATCATTAAGAATGTGTGCAAAATGCTAGGGGATCTCATAAAAAGGGGTGACTCACTTTGCCTGAAGAAAGCCACCAGAGGTTACTGGTAGCATTTGACCATGGTCTTAAAGAAAGAATAGAACTCTATCCAAAAGGTGCAAGGACATGATCAAGGGAGACCAGCTGGTGAGTGCAAAGGTAAGGACACCAAAGGTAAATGTCCAGTTGTTAGTGTAACTGCAGCGTGTGGGGCAACTGGGGTCCAGAAACAAATAATGAAAATTCTTGGTGCCACACCAAGAAGCAAGAACAAAATTAATATATAAACACATCTTCAGAAAGATTTATCACTACCCCAATGGGACCCAGCTGGTAAGTAGTGGAAGCAATTTCAAATGTAGTTGGACCTGCTCTCAAGGCCCATTTCTTTCAGACAGATGGCCACCTTGTGTCAGGTCACCTCCACCCATGAAGAAATGGAGCCATTAGAGGTAACCAAAACTCAGAGAGAGGCCAGACTCTTCATAAAGCATGAAGCAGAAGAATGGAGCTGGAGAATTCACACCTGCCCTCAGGAAGTAGAAAAACAAAGCAGACATATTGGCCATTTCCCAAACCCACCTCTGGGATGAAATAACAAAGGAAAACAAAACAAAACAAAACAAAACAAAACAAAACAAAACTACTTCTCTTAATTGTGTCTCTTAGATTATCATACTCCAGTGGAAGACAGGCAGGCAGTTGGCAGCTCAGCAGGTTCCCTGGGCAGGGAGTCTGCCCTGAAAAGTAGCCAAAAAAGCAAAAAAGAAAAAAAGCAACCCACTGATACCAATGCTTTCTTTTTTCCTCAGGTCCCTCTTTCTTTGGAACTTACACTACTTCCTGGTTTCATAGTATGGGCGACCACGACTGGAGTTAATTTAGTCACTGAGCTCCCCCTTGGCTTACTGCAGAAGAGATTTGTGGCCTATATCAATTAATTACAGGGCAACTCAACCAAAATGAGACTCCAAGGGTTGTCCAGAGTTGGCATAGAGATCTTTTATAAACATGTTGTGTGTGTGTGTGTGTGTGTGTGTGTGTGTGTGTGTGTGTGTATTTTTGGTCCTTTCCTGCTGGGAGATAACCACCTATGGGTAAGGAGAGGTCTTTAGTTCCATTTTGTCCTCCTTCCCTTCCAATCCTGGCTCTTCTTTGCTGGAGAAGTTTTTTCTCATCTGCCATCCTAATGATCTCTGTGCCACATGGGGCCCCTGATGCTGGTGCTGACAGGCTGCTCATTAGTGCCAGGGTGCTGCAGTCAGCCGATGGCATGCCACGGCTTTGCTCCTGACACTTTTTCACAGAGCTGTCACTGGAGTCATGGCGCCTGCCAGCTCTGGTTGAACTCAAGCTGTGATACCTCCAGTGCCAATTAGTGCTTCAGTGTCCTCCTTGGCTGGGGAGGAAGACCTGTCAGTACTGACAAATGGGAAGGTAGGTGGGTGTGGTGGGGGTGGGGGAGGGAAGGACTCAGGACATTGACAAGGAGAAGAAAAGCTTCCATCCAAGGGACACTTTGTCCTCAACAACTTGGTGAGGTTTTTGGTGCCTTTCAAAGCTATGAGAAACAAGGTCTAGAAAAACCAGGTGCCCCTGGACCTCTTCAAGTAGAGAAGGAGACCTGAGGTGGGAAGGGAAGAGATTTGGCAGAGGAAGGTTTCTTAGTCCCACAGGTATTTGTCCACTGCTCACACTGCACACTGAAAGGTAAGTGTTCCATAACAGACGCTAGGTTTGGAGCCCAAAAGATGTATGGCCCTGCTCTTAATTTTGCTCCCAGAGTCTTTATATGGCCCTAAGAAAAACCAATCTATTTCCCACTCCAACTATCATAGTGTCAGGGGAAGGGAGAATTTTTAAACTATTATTTCTCTTTTTCACACTGATTTCTTTCTTTGAATTTTTGTTTTTTTAACCTATGAGGAGAAACACATTTCCATATACAGTTGAAGTAACTTTCCCTGGAAACATCCAGGATTATTTTATGAAACTGTTGGAGCCGTTGAGGGTTTAGGCACAATTATGGTTGGGAAGAGTAAGACACCAAAAGGACCAAGAGACTCAGAGAGGCCAGATGAAGAACATATGAGAGTAACACACGCATCAGGAGAGTGACAGCAGTGAGGCAGTGATGAGGGTAGAAGAGAGCTCACTAGAGGATCCAGTTTCAAAGTCACTTGTGAGTCTTCTCAACTTTTTCAAAAGAGTACATGAGAAGGAGTCTCTCCTTCAAGGAGAAGTTAAGACCAGCCACAGCAGGTCTCCCAGTAGGAGAACTTTGGAAAAGCTTGACAATCCTGTGAAGACCAGAGAAAATGTCCTGGAAATTCCCCAACAGACCTTCAGCAGGAAACACTCAGGTCTCAACAGCAGCATCAAAGTGGAGTTCCTCAAGGATCAGGATGAAGTCTTTGACATGGGAGAACAAGCATGTCTTTCTGGGGCACTGATGAAAGTAAGTGCTTGTTCACAGAATTAACAAATATTTCTTGAATGCTTTCTAGGTGATGGACATTGTGCTAGAAGGTCAAGAAATAAAGTGAGATGTGGGCCCTCAAAGAGACATAGGTCTCAAAGAATTCATGAATCAGAAATCAGGACATCTCTGTAAACAGCTCACTGGACCTTTCTGAGCCCCCAACCGACATCTGAGTACAAAGTATTCTTTCAGTAGCCTTGGTAAGGTTTTTATTTTCAGTATTTTGTTTGATGGGAGAGAAGTGGAGGTAGGCACACTGAAAAGGGATGCTCCATTAGGATGCTCAATGATCCTTGATTCCGTAGGTATAGTAGAATCTGCATGTCAGTGATCTGACTAAAATCTTCACCTGAGTTCCATGTTGGGCTCCTGGGGATGTGGCAATATAGGAATCTCACCTTTCTCTCTAAAGCTCCTACAATCCAACAGCAACTGGAGACATAAAATTTTTAGGACACATGGAAGAATCAGAGTAACAGAGAACCTTAAAGGTATTCTTTTTTACATAGAAAGACTAATGCTTAAGGCTTTGCTAAAATAAATTATTGCATGCCTAGATGGGGACAAAAGACAAGGCACAGAGCCATTAATGGGGACTGTGCCCATATGAGACAGGGGCCACTGATGGTGTTTGGGCCCTTGGAGTAGGATGCTAGCATTTACACAGAATTTGGTAAGAGGCCAATAAAACATTTGTGCCCATCCAAATAGAATTTCCTTGAGACAGAGAGAGGAGGGCTCTTCCTTCTGAAAAGACCAAGGCCCATACAGGTGTTAGCAAAACATGTACACTCCGAAACAGGTGTGCAGAAGGAGGGCAGGTATCTTTACAAAGCTTGTGCACTTTCTTCTTGAACTCTTGGGAGTGGTAAGTTCATGAGGAGAACTAGAAGACATATTGCCAGTAACAAGAGACAATTACTTCCCATGATCAATGGCAGCACAGAGGTGTGTCTTGGGAGGCCTCACCTTCCTCTTCATCTTGGATATGGAAAAGTGGCATTTTATCCATCTGATGTAAAGTGCTAGGCAGATAATTTCATGGACAAGGCCCCTCCATTCTGCTTCTGATCAGATGATCACTCCTGTGTCTGTGTACCAAAATGCATGAGCCATTACTAAAATGGTGGTTAACATTCCTGTTCTCCTTCTCCATGTAAAAAGGGTCAAGCCTGGGATACACATTCTAAAGAGGTTTGTAGAAGTTTATTGCAAGCAGCACCATATGAGTTATGATGGAAGAAACTAGGAGTTTTCAGAAATGTACAAAACAAACACATCAGTCTCGAGGGAGAAAATGCAGTGAAGCCATCAGGGTTGCCAATGTGCTTAGCCTCCATCAGCTATCCATTCAGGGATTTTACGGGTATGTGTGTGAGAACTGTCCAAATTGAAACATGGTCTACCCACACAAAGTAGAACAAAAGATGACAAGAGCTCTTTGCCTTTGGAGGCTTTGCTAAGATGTGGCATATCTTTTTTTTTTTTCACCAAGGAACCCTAGGACTGTCCCAACTTATTTAAAATAAGTACCCTTTTGGAAATATTTAGGGGGGAATGATGAAGGTCTTACTGCTAAGGGTCTCCAGCTTCGGTTCAGATCTGGCAGCAGTCCACTGACACCTCCGATCTCCAAATAATCAGTCACTGGGAAAACGGCACCCTGGTGAGTTCTGAGGTGATTAGTTACTGCTTGGCATGTCTCATCAGTTTGAATCTGCGATAGCTAATCTGGACCAGGGATCTGGAAAAGGCTGTTCATCTAAATTACTCTCATCCACAGGTAGATTCAGATTATCCTTCTCCTCACTCCTTGATCCATCTTCTGTTTCCATAGCAGCCAAAACAGTAAAATGGAAGCATCTGGCACAGGCTCAGGTAAAGTCCCCTGAGGCAATGAGTCTGCTTAATGGCCACAAAAGGGGTAAAAAGACTCTAAGGTATGCCAGTGTGAACTTCAGCAAGATAAAAGAAAGAGGGGGCTCCAATGCCAGAAGAGAGACAGAAGTAATTGTCAGGAAAAGAGAGAGAGGGAAAAAAAATGGAGGGAGAATTGAAATTAATGCACAGATGTTTAGGAGACTGAGAAAGAAAGAGAAAGTAAACAATAAAAAGAGAAAGCATGAAAGGGCAAGACAGAAGGAGAAGATGTACAGAGGAGAAATATCAGGAGGAGTACTTACAAAAGGACAAAGAGGTGAAAAGCTGGGAGAGGAAATCAGAGAAGATACCAGACAGGAGACAGAGGGAGACCTGCAAGAAGGAGGGGTCCAGTGCCTCTCTACATAAGGTAAAGTGAGTCTACCCAGGATGATGAATGTTCCACAGATTTTAAAAGCACAGAGCATCCTGGCGTCCAATAGCACTGGGGACAAGCATTAAGCAGTAATGAATGGCGTGCACTGTGAACTTGGAAAGTCTGTCCATTTCGATAGACCCTGCCTCAGAGGTGCCCTAGAGCCACGTTCTCTCACTAATGATCTCATGCACAGTAGAAGTCTCCTCCCAGCTTTTGGGCCAGTCCATTTGTAAGGCCATTCCAAATCGAGAGAACTGCAGACATGTGAGTACTCTCTCAGATCCATTTGCTCACAGTGGTAGAGTCAAAAATGGTTGCATGGGGTTGCTCCCAGCAATTCAGGCCTAACACACTGAAAATTTCATGACTTCTCTGAGAATCTCCAGCAGGGCAAGTCTGTCTCTTTCTGTGAGAGGAATTCGATATGAGGGCCCACTCATAGTCCTACACTGATTTCATTTAAATGTCCAAATGTTCTGCCATCTTCAGGAAGAGAGGATGTCTGCTCCCAGGGACAGATGTGTTGCTGGTGGGCAGCTCTCTGGTGCAGCCCCTTATGCAACTATCTAGTGTAAAGAGAGACGCCTATTCCAAGGTCACAACTCTTCAGGGGATAGCCCAAATTCCAAGGCTGTTCTGCTGGTATAAAAGGTCACCTCCATCTCAACAAAGCATTGCTAAAGGGTAACACTGGCCTCAGAATTCTCCACACGGTCAGCTGAGATATTCCACTGGTCTTCAGGCAACTCAGCTTCTCCCTCAGCCCAGCCCTGCTTCCTTCCCTACCCCTTCATAGAAGTTGATCCCAAGAGAGCCTCAAATAAACTTCTTGCATGCCAATCACATTGTCAGGGTCTACTTTCGGGGGTCCCAACCTGCAACACCAAGGAGATATCCACTATGATGATTCCTTTAGAATCCTTGAACCTGTAGTACTCAGCCATACACATAACTTCATGCATACATGCATGCATAGACACACACACATACACACTTACTTAAACATAGCTCACGTTAGCCAGCAATAAGCACTGAAATGAAGCATCTTTATTCACATATCTGCTCAAATGTCACCTTTTCAAAAGCCTTCTCCAAGCGAACCTCTGGTTCTTCTGTCAATGTATACTGCTCTATTTTCTTATTCTTATCACCACTTGTTACATTGTAGATTCATTTTTTTTTGTCACTTGTCTCCTGAGAATGGAAGCTCATGAGAACAAAAACTGATATGTTTTGCTTTATTGCTATATCCCCAGTGCTCAGCAGAGTGTCTGGGCTATTATAAGCACTCAGTACATATTTAAAAACAAATGAAATAATTTAATGCATCTTGCATAAAAGCTACCTTAATGATAAATGGCATCTCCCCTTAAATTCTAAAGGTTTAATGTTTAATCCATGAAAGCACAAAACAGCACTTAGTCTGGTCTACAAAACATCTAGACATTTAGACAAGGTAAATTTTGCAATTTAGTCACACCTTGAGCTATATTTGTTATCTAAGATTAATCTGAGTAACAACAACAACAAAACCACAAAACAGCTCATGGACTAGGGACCAGATATTTGTCAATGCTGAGGAGTCAGACTTGGACATTTTCCTTTTAGGACTATGCCCATTCAAAGTTTTTTTAAATCCTTATGTGTTGTGTTTTTAGTATCTTAGAACAACCATCTGTACAATGCCACCAATGATGATTGTTCCGTCATCAAACAAGACCAATAAAGTTCACCCAGAACAGGTTACCACTATTGCACCCAGAAAGAATTGGAATTAATCTCCCCAGCATTCAAGAAACGCTCAGATTTGATTTCTGAAATCTTACAGGACATATTCCTGTCTTGTAGAGATCACCAAAATTCCCTTCAGAGCCATGAGTATACTATTATCAGGATACCAAAAATGTAGGGCCATTTGGATAAAGCCACCAGTGCCATGACCTCCTAGCCATGGCCAACAATTCTTCCATTTCTTCTCTTACCTTTTGGGGAGATGTGTCTCCAGGTAACCGTAGGCTCTGGTCTACCCGTTGCTATGCAGGTGAGGCTGATATTATTCCCTTCATTAATGGAGATATCTGAAGAAATCTCTACAATTTTGGGAGATACTGTAGAGACAAAAAAGATAAGAGGGAAATAAAAATCTTGCTGAAACATTTCTTTGTTGTCTTATAATGATAGTTGGCAGCACAGCCCAGGGGCTGAAATATTGGGACTATAGGAGTAAATGATTAAAAATTAGAGGAATTACCTTAAACATGAAAGAATTATCTTACCTTGAATTTAGTTTTTATTTCTTCCCATTTAAACACAGAGTCAGGGAGTCTGAATGGGAATGGATCCCACTGCAATACTGCAATAACTGTTCTCCTAGCCTCCACCCGCTTCCTTCTCCACTCTCACCCCCACCCACCTCCGACACACATTCACCAGTCATTCTCCACACCGCATTCAGAGTACTCTTTATATAATGCAGTTCTGATTGTACCACATCTCTGCCTAAACACCTCCAGTTGCTCTGTATTGCCTACCTGAAAATACACAATCTTCTTTATGCCAGCATACTAGGCAGTTCAGAATCAAGCATCAATCTATGCTACCTATGATCTCACCTTTCCTTACCCTCCTTGTTATCCCCGACACTCTGTCCTTCTTGGCCATCACGCGTTTGGGATCTATATTGTCTCTTATGTCTTCCTGGAAATTTTCTGGCCATTATTTTTTAAAGTTTATTTATTTTGAGGGAGAGAGAGAGAGAGCAGGGCAGGGGCAGAGAGAAAGGGAGAGAGAAAATCCCAAGCAGGCTCCTCACTGTCAGCACAGAGTCCAATGCGGGGCTCAAACTTACTGTGATAGCATGACCCGAACTGAAACTGACTGAGCCGCCCAGGTCCCGCTCTAGTCATCCTTTAAAGTCCAAATCAAATGCCAGTTGATGCAGCTTTCCCTACCCCTACTCGTGTCTGTCCTCCTTCAGATACTTAAGTTAAAGCTCTTCTTATCTGTGTTCCCAGAGCACATTACTCATACCTAATGGGGAATCAGAGGGAACAGCAATTAGGCATAACACATTTGGTCTCTTTGTCTCTCTCTATCCTAAATTAATCCCCCAAGGAGGCAAAGGGTTTATTCTAATTGGTAAAATTGCGAGTAGGATCCCACACTTCTTTCAGTCTTTTGTTTTGGAACCAGGCTTCCCTTAGGAAGCTGTTTTCTAGTGGCGTCTTCCTCAGACATGTGACACAGGGGCAGCATCCCATGGGGTCTTGTACACCCTACAGCACAGCCTCCACTTGCCTATATGTATCTGTCTCATTCTTGTGTTCTAAATTAGAAACCCATTGTTGCTATACATCTAAGCCTAATTCTCTAGTACCATCTTTCCCACTGGTGAATGTGGCATTTAGCTCAAGTATGACATTTGTTTCTCTTATTTTCTAATTGATTTATAAAGTAAGGGTGACATTCATGAGCTTCCAGACTCCAGTTCTTGACACCTATCTATGTTATGGTTATTTGCTTAGCATCTCTCATCCAATAACCAAGAACTTTTTCACAGCCTGAGCCATGAATGAATCATATTTATAACCAGGGAAAAAGCACAACAAATATTTATAGGATGGAATTATAATGATATTCAAGGGAACCACCTTTCCAACCTGCTACACGTTTGTAACAATATCAGGACTGGATTACAAACACATATCAGTTCAGTCTCACAGGCACTAGTTTTAACACATTAGTTCATCATAAATTAAGTGACCCTTCCATTCAGCTCCCTTAGGGCTCTTCAAATTAGGTTCTTCCCTTGAACAAGCCACCCTCTGAGCCATCAGAGTGTGCAGTTCCAGCACACATCATCTACCCAATACACAATGCCATCTGGCTTGCTGGAGATCCCAGGAAACTTAAATGTCAAATTATTTCCTGTCCCAAGGCCAGATGATGAACCCCCTCATTTGAAAATCAGATTGATTGCAAATTTCCATGCTGGACTTTCTTCTCCTGCTTGAACCATTAGTCACTCACTTCTAATTGTGTTAGACTTTCTTCTCCATGAAAACGGGATCATCCAGGTATCTTCTAGCCTCCTTCCTTCCTTCCTTCCTTCCTTCCTTCCTTCCTTCCTTCTTGCATAGTGTCTTCCACTCCCTTCCCACACTCCACCTTACTGGGAACACTCATTAATAAGCATGTTTTGCACATTTATTTCCTAATCCCCACACCTTTGCTGCTGATTTTGGTCACTTAGACTCTCTTCTCCAACTATGTATACCTATTGGAATTATCCAAGGCCCAGGTGAGGGCTTTCTATAACGTTGTTCAGATATCTCCACAAAGATGTCACCTCTCTTTCCTGGCAATCCCATAGCCTCTTCCAAGTCATTTAAAATAAACTTGCTTATGTTACACTTGTCTCATCTTTCTGGTATGCTATATATTCTGAGTATAAGATCTAAAGACTTAGTCTACTTTTTTATTTTCTGCTGTCTTGAGTGGGGTGTCATACAAAAAGTAAAGATCAATTAATCACTTTTAGATATAAATCCATATTGAGCTTTAGACAGAGAGACAGCGTGTGTGTGTGTGTGTGTGTGTGTGTGTGTGTGTGTATGCATTTGCACATACACCTGCACTCTCACAACTATTTGATAGGACAGATACAACTATTTGGTAGAAGAATCAATGTGGTGAGGGCTGGGGAGTCCCCATTGGCTCTATGATCCAGGACTTCTAAGACGTGACATTGCAATTTATGGCTGTACCATTTTAAAAGTTAGATTGAATCTTCTTGGACAGAAAGACAGTTGATGGGTTAATGACTGGACACTTGATTTGCTGACTGTCTGAAGGATCCAAGTTTCTAAGTGCTCTCAGTCTTAAAATCATTTAAACTTGATGTATTTTATTCACTGCTTTAACTGTAACAGTCACTGCTTGCACCACCACTCCCCCAACCCATACATTCGCCTGGCCCTTGCTCCCACCCAGCGTTGGCACCCACAAAGCTTTGCTTGCTTCCTGGAGGACAGGCAGCTTGCATAATGACTGTGTTGGCCTTGCAGACACTGCTTCAACTGTGCAGGTAAGTAATTTATTGATCTGTAAAGCACTCCGAGATGCTTTGCAAGGGATTATGTCACGCCAACGCCATGCAATAAAATAAAAAATGATGGACTTTGTGAACACAGGGTGATTTAGGGTTTGTAGTTGGAAGCGTGCTTAAAGTACATTTTAAGTGGAAATCAGACTGGGTAATGAATTACTCTTGCTTTGGAAGGGTTTACTGGGAGTTCATTTTCCTGGCTTCTTACATGATAGCTAATCTGCTAATCATACACTAGAGAACAATGGACAGCCCCCAAGTAGAATAGAAGGTGTTTTGGGCCAGAGCTGTCAGCACAGTAAGTATATTAAATGAGACAATCACACCTTATGCTTGGAAGAATCATCTAGAATTGTCTCCCTCCACTAACAGTTGGAAAGTATCCAACTTACGAAGTAGAAGTTGGAGAAATGCTTGCTGTCCTTTCAATTCTGCCCAGGAGAACAGTTCAGAGGTGGCACATGGCCCCAGATGAGTTTGAAAGGCAGACCTTTCATGGCATAGAGCTGTGGTCGTTTGACAAGAGGTGCAATCCCAATTATCAGAACTAAATTGGCATAGTACTTAAGGTACTAGGGGATTGAAAGTATCATTTTCCAGGAGGAAACTGCTAGCACACTATCAGTATTTAAAATTAAATTGAATTGATAAGGATGCCCTGTGGTCTTAGCTAATTCATGTTCATAAAAAAGTTCTGGCCAACTAAGATAGGATTATTTATATATTTATATTGTTTCCATGGATACATTCTGCATCTTACCTCTTCTCATTATGCAGGCTGTTAGAAACATACTAGGATTACTTTGTCTGTCCTTCCTTCCTTCATCAATATTCATTGATCACTTCCATACACTGGCATTATGCTTAGCACTAAGAGTTTAACACTAAACAAGACACAGCCCTTGTCCTCAAGGAGTTACAGTCTAGAGATATAAAAATTGGTCCAGAAGTATATACCTTTAATGTATTGTGACACAGAAGAATAGAAATGGTATTAAGGGAATACAAAGGATAGACACTTAAGCCAATCTGGAGATGGATGTCATGTCAGACCTTGTGGATGTGTGACATTTAACTAAGCCCAAGATAAGTAAAAGTGAATCTGAAGAGGAGAAGAGGGAAGGCATTGTAGGAAAAGGAGACATAAGAAGAATACTATTATTAAGAGTTTTTGTGGTAAGGCATAATTATTAATGGAAGAAGAGCTGCTGACAGAGGCTGGGCCAAAAGTCTTTCAGCAAACATTTGGTGAACAACTCCTATATACACAACTGTGTTGTTGGTATATGAAAGACATGCAGAAATATATAAATTCTGTTGGCTCTCCACTAGCTTACAATCTGTTTGAGGAGACAGTCACTATGAACATCCTAGAGAGTTGAAAAATAAAGCAACATTTGTCACAAAATTGTCTGGGGTTGAATATCAAGTGAATGGTACAAATATTCAGTTCTGTAAATTGGGAAAAGGGAGGACACTGCAAGTAGGAGTGTTAGAGTGACTTTGCCTTGGCTAGCGAGTCTATTTTGGATACCAACAAATGAAAAACAGTCACAAAGGCTGAGAAAGTAAAGCCACTTCAAGTGGAACAGGAACACCTGGGGATCAATGGGAAGCAGAAATTCATGAAATGTATGAAGACACAGTTTATTTACTACAAAAGACAAAAGAGAGTAGTGGTTGAGATCCTGACTTGAATATGTTCAAACTGGGTGACCTTAGCCAAATGAATTCACCTCTCTGTGTCTCACTTCCTCATCTATGGAGCAAAGCTAACAATACCATGTACCTCTTGGGTTTTTTTGAGGATTTAAGGAGTAAGTTTACAAAGTGGACTTAAAGGAGGTCCTAGCAATTTGAATTGCTCAATAAGTGAGTTTTAATATTATATGCACTTGGCAAACACATTATGTAGTGTCAATACAGAATGGGTGGTTGATAGACTTTAACTGATTAAAGGAAGAAGAGGATATAAGATCAATGAAGAAAGCTAAAGCCAAATTATGGAACAGCTTGACTAGATCCTAGATTTTCACTCTATTCTATAGGCAACAGCATGTATTTGAAAATTTTTAAAGAAAAAAAATCCTTAATATTTTCAATGTACTTTAGGCAAAACAATCTGCAAAAATGTGTCAGACAGAATGAAAGACAGAAATTGAAGTCAAATAAATCAGTCTATATTAGAGTGATATTCAAGGCATGGATTAAACTGTTGGCTCTATAAGGATGAAAAGAAAAGGATGGTTTTGAGATCAACGCCCAGGAAAACGCACGGGTACTTGATTGCCAGGAGGGAGGAATTAGAAATAATGAGTCAAGTGTGAATGCCATTTTGTTCAACAGCAGTTAGATGGCTAAGTAGCACATTCCTGGAAGCTATATGGAGATCTTTTGGGGAGGACATTATTTTGATGAGTTAGATTCTGTTTTAGACATTCTGATAGACATGCAGGCAGATTTAACCTTTCGGCAATTACAGTGATGCCATTAAAGGTCTGGGGCAAGGTCCCAGAATAGGATTTGAAAGTCAACAGCAGAGGAGTAATAATTGAAGCTTCAAAAGTAAATGAGATGTGCTAAGAGTTCATGCTTCCTTAAAAAGGCCATCAGCTAGTTTCCACATACATGTATGTAACATCTCTGCTGACTTTAAGTTCTGAACCTAGAAAAAAACACCAATATGGGAACAGGAAGACCAAGAAGTGAAGAGGTTATGTTTGGGAGGGGAGGCAGAAGCCCAGTGAGCCACACTCTGAATACAGTTCCACATTTAATACATTATGTTAAGGTTTAATCTGGCTCTTATTGAATTCTAATTCAGAAGTGTAAATAATTAAATAAGATAATTATTGAAACGGTATTCTAGGGAACTTCCTCATTCTTGGTTTAGCTTCCACTGCCCAGGTGTTAAGTTTTAATAACTATGCCATTAATAAATACCAATTTGCTGTTTTTAGCTCACAGTAGATATCCTATTAAATCCAAATTAAGATGCTTTATTAAGCATTGCACAGTCCTGTGGGGCTGGGAATGCACATAAGTTGCTTGGACCAGGTTGCTCCCCATGGCACACGCAGATCTATGCATCCCAGATGGCTCCCTTTACTGCCAGTGGCACTTCTCCTGCCTCTTCTCTGTAGTGAAGATCTGAGATGCCTATGGCAGCTAATGGTAGTTTTCACAGCAAGGGCTGCTTCACTACTAAGGCCTTGAGACCTCTGTCCTTACATAACTAAAAGGGCCAATCTGGAACACCCTTAACTTTCCTGGTTTCCAGATCCCACACAGAGACTCTCAGGTGTATGTTAATAGCCTGGTGCATGAATGTACCATCTAGATCAAAAAGCTGAAGATGCAATCAAGCAGATGTTGGTTTGTGGACTAATCCATCTTTTCTTACTGGTCACTGTAGACCAGGGCAAAGTTTCCTGCAAAATATAACTGTTAATTGAACTTCTTTTTTTCATTCGGACTAAACAAAGAGATGAGTTGGTCATGGAGCATGAAAACTCCTTCTTTGAGGTCAAAAGCCCTTCATGAACCAGAGCCTGCCTCTCTCTCTCCATCCCAAATCATTCTTTTTTTCTCACTCCACTGGCTACCCTTCCTCCTGAAACACTCACAGGCCATTCATTCCTTGACTCAGATGCATTCTGCTTATCTTTTTCCCTGCTCTTCACCTGGATGGTTTTGTCTTATTCTTTAAATCTTAGCTCCTCTACGAAGCCTTCCTTGATCACCCTTTCTAAAGTGGAACGTGCCATACTAGATGGTTACATAATTACCTGCCTCTTCCCAATACAGTAAAACCTTGGTTTGTGAGCATAATTCATTCTGGAAATATGCTTTTAATCCAAAGCACTTGTGTATCAAAGTGAATTTCAAGAACAATTGGCTCAGCTGTGACCATGTGACACTCGGCATCACGTACTACTCGTATTGCAGACACTGTTCGTTTATCAAGTTAAATTTATTAGAAATGCTTGCTCATCTTTCAGAATACTCACAGAACAAATTACTTGCAATCCAAGGTTTTACTGTAAAATGTAAGCTCTGTTGCCTGTTTTGTTCATTGAGATGCTCAGCACATACCATAATGTCTGGCACAGCTTTCAATAAATATTTTTTTGAATGAATGAGTTAGGGTGTTTTTTAATTTTTTTTAATGTTTATTCATCTTTGAGAGACAGAGCATGAGTGGGGAAGGGGTAGAGAGAGGGAGTCACAGAATCCGAAGCAGGTTCCACTCCGAGGTGTCAGCACAGAGCCCGACGTGGGGCTCAAACTCACAAACTGCGAGATCATGACCTGAGCCAAAGTCGGATGCTCAACCAACTGAGCCACCCAGGAGCCCTGCGTTAGGGTGTTTTTATTCGACTATTTGGAAATGCAAATAAATTGAATGAAATGAACTTCCTCAAGATCTTGAAATGACCCCTGAAGACTCTCAGTATCTATAATAATACTTATAGTAACTATTTATTAAATACCTGTTGTATAATAGATATTTTACGTATATTACTTTATTTTATTCCTGCATTAACCCCACAAGTAGATATTACTTCTAAAGTGCCCCAATGTCCTCATTTATCTGGAACTGTAGAGTCTCCTGGAACATAGGACTTACACTGCCAAAATCAGAAAAGTTCCAGGCAAATGGGGGTGTGTTGTCTCCCTAATTATTTCCTTTCCTACATTTTACAGATAAGAATAATTATATTCAGAGGGATCAAGGAACTTGTTCAAGGGCATACAACTGAAGATTCCAGAGTTGAAGAGTGTTTTTGAAAATGAGGGATTATATGAGTTAGAAAATAGAAACTGCATGTGGAATCATGGATGCATACTTTAAAAACCATAAACAGATACTGAGTACACACATAGACACATGCATGCATTGACACATTTTGAATCTCTGTTGTTCATTACATATTTTATAGGGAGCTTGGCTCCATTATTTCATTTAATCTTGACAGAATCCTCTGAGGAATACTGCTATTCCTACTTACATATGAAGAAATTAAGTCTTAGTGAGATTTTTGTAATTTGCTCAAAGTTATCCAGGTAAAGCATTGACAGTGGGACCTGAATGTAGATTCTATATGATCCAAATATATTAAGTCTTTTGGAATTCACATTACCAAAAACTGTGACCTTTGCTAAACTTATCCGCCCCTTTCACCCATCATCCCCTTTCACCTCTCCATGTGAATATCTTCATGCTTATGGTACATTCGGGAAAGGGAGCCCTCTCTGCTCATTTGTATATGGTGCTATTCTCTGTCAGAAGAGTGGAGGGGAGGTTTCAGGAGTATATTTCTTGAGACTTCCCACTCTTGCATAAATATCATGTTGTCCTCCCTCCTCCATCACCAGAACCTCCTCATCAGCACCCTCATGTTTAGCTTCTACTAATATGAGCTGAGGCAAGTAGCTGTAGCCTTCCTGGACAGCCTTCCTGGGAGGCAGCACTGTAGTTCCCCCAACCTGACTGTTTCATCCAACCAGGTGTTCCTGGCTGTCTCTACACCATGGCAGAGAAATAATCAATTAAACCCACTGCTGTGTCCACTGAGAACTTATTTGGCTTATTTTGACTGAAGAGACTAGTCAGTCAGTCTTTCCATCTTCTGTCCTTTTCCCCTCCCTTCCTGCTTTCTTTCTTTTTCTTTCTTTCTTTCTTTCTTTCTTTCTTTCTTTCTTTCTTTCTTTCTTCTTTCTCTTTCCTTCCTTATTCCTTCTTTCCAATAAAAAAATTATAATTGAATGCATATTCCAATATTATGGGTTCTGTGGGATTTCTTATCCCTCAATAAAAAGAACCCGAAGCTTTGCATCAGAAGATCAGGTATTAAGACCCGACCCAACAATCACTAGCTGCATAAACTCATGTAAATCATTTAACTCACTGATTTCCTTAATTATATGAATACTATCTTGCTTCTTTAGAATAGATTGCCTATGGATCAGACAAGACTGTGAGAAATCATATTTTAAACATAAAATACTATTCAAAAGTGATTTATTAGTGTTACTAAAAATGTGTACCCCTAGAGGCCAATATGAAGACAAATACAGACATTAAGGGCTGTGGGGGATGGGCTTTGGTTTTGTGGAGGAGATGGGACCCCCACCCCTTGCCAAAGTGGATGCTAAGCACCAGGTAGATACCTGTGCTAGTGGTTCTGAGGCATCTTTAAGTCAGGATGCTGGCTGCAGCCCAGGATGGGGATGTGCAACAGGACCCTATTCCCTTGCCAGCAGTGAGCTTGCCTCCACTTTCCAGAAGGGAAAGGTCAGATTACAGAAATTCAGAATCCTGAATTAGAGGTTGAAATTGCTCTTAATGGCAAAGCTCAGGCAGATTGTTTCATCTTTTACCAGAACCCTTTTGTCATTTCTTATATCTCATTTTTTCTCTCTCTCCATATTAAAACCCTTCATGTTTGCTGGAAAATCATGAAGTCCTGGGAGAAAAGCTAGTGATTTATTCAGGATTAGTCATAAACCACTGGTTCTGAAGTTTGGAATTTGTTCCTTTCAGGATCAGCTGAAATGTGGAAGGAAGTTTTTATGAGCTCTGCTCTCTGACCCAATTTAGTTGTTCCTGATAGAGACGTAGGAGAATAAAATAAACACCATGCATTCTTCACTCTATGCTTTCCTGCTTCTGGGCATATTAGTGTGAATTGAATTTCACAGCAACTTACCTGGAACCATAAGTGCTCCATTATATTTGGCATCATCCAAGAAATTGCTAAGAAGTATCTTTTCATCAGTTGTTTAATGTGGGAACAAAAGGGTATTATTACTAATCATGATGTGGACCTGCCATCCAGACAGGACTGGTTGTTTTCCAGCTTCCAGCACAATGGCATTTGCTTTTGGTTCAATGTGCATGACTGACTTCATGCTCCATTCACCAAATAGGACCTGATTTTTAGAGACCAGGTCATGAAGGGAGGAGAGACGGAATGGGAAGGGAAGGGAAGGGCCACTGAACACCTTCTATGCTAAGTACTTTACCAGAGCTTGACATTCTCTGCTTCCTTTTAAATTCTCACAGTAATTCCTAGGCATTATCCCCACTGCACAATAAAGACACTGAAATTCAGAGAAGTTAAACAAGTAACCCAAGGTCATCATACAGGAAGTCAGACAACTAAAATTCACTAAAAATGTATTTCTAAAAATATCATCTAAACTTTACACAAACTAGAGGTCCTCAAAAACTAAAATAATGCTACCCAAAAGGGAATCAACTAATAGCCTGATTCACTTACATAGTTTTATGAGAATAAAAAAAAAAAAGAGAGAGAGAGAGAGAAACCCAAGGCAGTTTTACTTTTTATTATTACTCCTGATGGAGGAGAACTAATATTTGTTGAACACCTAATAAATACTAGGCACTTGCCATGCATTTTCCCATTTAATGCAAAACACTGAGGCTTTAAATAGCTAACAATGTGCTCAAAGTCACTAGGCTAGAAAGTGGCAGATCCCAGACTCGAGCTTTTTCTATAGGGCTTTGGGTATCAAATGAAATATGTAGGTACAATTGAAATCACTTAGTGAACTGCTAATCATTCCACAAATGAATGCTATTGTGATTGAGATAATGCAGAGTTCAATCAATTAGTGGTAAACAGCATAATTGTCTGCTCTAACAATCCAACCCGGAATTGCTGACCGGGATTTCTTTATAGCACACCTATGACATCTTCTGAAATCCATGTTTTCTTCACATGCATCTCCAAGGTGGCAGTGGTAGGAAGGTTCTGATGCCCCTGCTTCTAATTTCTGCTTACCAGCAAGTGTCTACTCTTGCTTTCCCCAGAAGCCAGAGCCTGCCACTAAGCCTCTTCAAGCAGTTTCCTTTGTTCCCTTGCCCTCTGGCATATGGCTATGTCTCTCTCTTCCTAAAGCAAGAATGCAGCTGCTGCCCATGAACTTCAAGCGGCCAGTTAAGGAAAGCTCTAGAACTGTGTCTGCCACTTTGCTCCTCCCCCAATCATTATTGGTTAACCCCTGTTCCAGAAAGACTTTTTGCGTAAGCTCTGAAAGATCTCCAGAGAAAGGAGACACAGACCCCATATGGCTCAGGACAATGCCTGCCACCCTGGGCCTTAGCTGGAGAAACCCTTTAGATACATTTGAGTTTTAGGGGCCTGCCATTCCTGTGGTGCCATGATGTTTTCAATAGGGGTCCTTTTCCTCCCAATTTAGGAGGAGGTTAGCTAACTCTGCCCCTTGGATGTTCTTGCTTCTACACAGCAACTTGCCTTGTGGAGAGAGGAATGGTCCTTCTACCACACTCAGTGCCATCTCCTAACCCCAGGACAGATTCATACTTCTCCATCTTGTGATGGTACAAGATAACAAGTAAGAGTGTCTGTGTAGGTCACCATAATCTCTTGGACTTCTAGCAATGATTCTCTTAACTCACACTCTCCTCTTGCCTTTAAAAGCTGCTCAGGTGTTCAGGTGCCAGCCATTGCCCACTTCTGGGCTGTTCCATCCAGGCCAAATAGAGACAAGGGAGACAGGGGGCAGGGAGGGAGCCCTCACCTCCTGGAGACTCTGGGCTCAGCCCTGCAGAAGGCTGTGTCTCTGGGCTGCCAATCTGCTGGCTGCCAACAGTGACAAGCTCACTTACCTTCTCAGCTGCCTTGGTGGTGACATTGGCACTTTAATTCCTAATTGCCTAAAAGCACTGGTAGTTATGCACTCACACACAGGCTATAAAACCATGTGCAGCAAGGGACTATGCCGACTGCAGTTGGGAGGTAGTGGCGAAGTCCTCCCCACTCCACCCTTGACTGTTGAATGGAATGTATTCTTCCGCAGCTGTTGCTCTTTTCCGGAACGTGCCTGCAAGGTTGAATTCAGAGGAAGGGAGACAGCCCTGAGGGGAGTTTCTGCCTCTCTCCACCTGAGTACCGCTATCATGTATGTCAAAATGAAAATTTGAGTTATACCCACGTTCCCTGTGACCATCATCTTTGGGAATAATTTAGGCAAGTGGAAGAAACATCTCATTATCTGGCCTTGAATCCTGAAGCCCAGGAAGTGGCCCCAGTGCTGTCCAAAGTAACTTGTCAGTTGGTTTTAAACTGATTTCTTGTTCTGAGGCCTTATTGCCACTAAATCCCTCATAAAGGTTAAGGTCTGTGAGCAGATCAAGGTGAAGCCTCTTCCCCTCCAGCATGAGGGGTGGAGATGCAGGCTGGTCTGTTTTAAGCTACAAGTTCTCAGTGATTGTGATGGCTCTCTTAATCCCCCTGTGAAATGTCACAGTGCTGGAGCAAGTGAGGGAAGCAGTTGGGGAAAGAAAAAAGTTCCAACATGACCTCTTGTTAATACAAAGCTTGTCAAACACATCACCTAGAAATACCAAATGTCTTTATTAGATTCTTTTATCTCCCCCGGAGATTGGAGGGATGCAACCAGTTGCTTCTCGGTGGAGATGTCATCATCCAGAAACTAATTAAAGGCTATGCAGGAAGCTGGGTCTCTCGCACTCCAGAGAACAAAATGCATTAGCAACCGAAGTTATATATATATATATATATATATATATATATATATATATATATATATATCTCAAGTGAACTTTATATTGAAAAGGGCAAGTTGGGAATTTGACAATAACTCTCTTTCTCCCTCATCAGCTCACAGCAGGTGGAAGTGGGCCCATCAGGATGTCAATGAATCTTGACACGAGGCCATCTGCTCCCCCGCATCACTCAGGCAGGGATTTCTCCTCTCTGATACCCAGGGGTGGAAAACACCTGACTGCTTACTATGGGAAATACAACTGCATGGTCTTCATGGCAGCATCTGCCCTTCTCCATTACAGTGCAAGACATGTGCACTCAGGACAACATTAATTTATCTGTGTGCATCAAGAAGCTTCACTTCTCCCTCTGTAAAAAAAACAAAAAAAAGAGGATCTAATAATTAACCTTCTCATAGGGCTATCCTGGGGATTCAATGAGTTCATATGCATCAAGGGCTTAGAACAATACTGTGCCTACAGTGTGTGCTCAACAAAGGATAACAATTTGGCCTATTTGTCATGTTTATTTCATTGTTCAATAGAACGATGTCTCACACAGAGTTCTGGATTCCACCCCCTCCTACCTGTTCCATCCTGGTTAATGACACCATCATCTATTTACTTGTCCAAGACAAAGACACAGGAATCATCTCTTATTTCTGTCTTTATCTCAATTTACACAACCATTGTTAAGTCCTGTTGGATTTATCTCAGAAATAACCCTCACCATGCCTTGATCTCATTTTCTTGTCTCTTACTTTGCAGGCCCATCATCTTTTGAGGGGTTGTGCTTATACCATTGACATGGGAATTCCATTCCCTGCATCAAAGATGGAATAATTAAAAACAACAACATAATTCAGATTACATCCCCTCCTTAAAAACCTCAATTTGCCCCTGACTGCAGTGAAATCTAAAGTTCATACCTGTGTCTCTAACACAGCTGCCCCCTGAGGAGCTCTGACTTTACCATCGACTGTTCTGCCCAGAATTAACTCAGCTCCAGTCCCCAGACCTGTCTTCTGTTCCCTGAAGGTGCCAAGCTGGCTTTTCCCTCACACTTTCCAGTCTTTCGGTTTCTGTTCCTTCTCCAGAAATGCTCTTTCTCCAGATCCCCATATGGTTGGTTTGTTGGTTGGTTGGTTGTCATTTGGTTCTTATTTCAGTTGTCACCTACTATGCATCCTTCCTGACCATGCCATCTAAGATAGCTTCCTATCCCATCCTATTATTCTGCTTTAGTTATTCTGGGATATGCATCCATTTCCTGAAATCCTCATTTGTTTGCTATTTGCTGTTTATGTCTTCTCATCAGGATGCAAAGCCCACGAGAACAGAACCACATCCATATCTCACCACTCTCTCCCTGTCACCTAGAATAGTGCACAGCACACTAGGGATTATTTTTTTATGGATACATGAACTCCCCTGGTAAGAATTAGTTGTTCCTTTCCTTGTCTTCTTGTGCCCCTTTATTCAAACTCCTCTCATGCAGAATATCATGTACCGTCTTAGTAAATTTTGGCATAAGCACTTAGCACCCTCACTAGAATACGAGACTTGTAAGGAAACATCTATACTATTCTTATTTATTTTCCATGCTTCACCTTTTGTATCCCCCAGCATGGAAGGTATTCTTTACCTAGAGGCACAACAACTGAGTGTTCATATCTGTTTTTGAATGGCATCATACATATTCTCTTTCCTGTGGCTCCACAGTATTAAAATAGATATTTTTGGTAATAGGCTTGGTGGCCTAATGGGAATGATTAAACTGTTACTGCCACACTGGTGGTCTATAGGAACACGAGCACAAGCACGTGTGCGCGCGCGCGTGCGCACACACACACACACACACACACGCTATACTTATCAAGAATCAGCGGGCAGGGCAGTCATATTTCCTACTACAAAAATTGTTGCTTGTCAGGAAGCCAGAGAAAATGTCAACAAGCTTTTGAGAAGTCCAAGTTCCATATCTTCTTCCAGGGCATGAGGGCATCAAAGGAAACAATGGCCTACGGGCTGCTCTTCTTTTACTGAGGTTGTGTTGAGTAACACAGGAAAGCTAAACAAAAAATCTGTCACCAGGCAATAAATTAAAAATAGGTCTGTGCTACTGAAGATAAATCAGTAACTTTAATACTCCTCCCCTGAGCTGGGCATCTTCAAGGAACATAGGACAGGTGTCTACAAGCTGAAGTATTAGTTAAAAATCTGTCCTTTAAATTACATTTGGGCTATTTCTTTTCTGGCTGCCTGTATTTTTTGTGATCTATCTGGAGGCTTAAAAAGACACACAGAAAAATAAATCTCAGTTCCATTAAGCACACACTATGGACTTGCATATTTGTTCTTATCTCTGGCCTCCCTTCCTTTCTATCATCCCCCAGTCCCCCCACCTCCCCAATGCCATCAAACGTCGGCACCAGAAAATGTTTACCATTACTCCAGACACTGATACTAATCTAATTCCATGTAATTGCTATTCATCATCATGTAGGCTTCTTTTCTCTTATAATAAGCTCTAGTGCTCACACCCCACACATTCTATACCTCCGGATATAAACTCATATATGCTTATTTCTAGAATCAGAATGGTTGGCATAGGAATCGGCTTCCATCTACAGTGTCAATCAGAGAACATGGGTCAGTGGATACTGACAAGGGTGCAATGCTATGGGTCTAGATGAGATTAACACAAGTTAATGTACTTGCCTTCATTTGAAATCAGGCACAGGCCCCTGCTGAAATGAATCAATATTTAATAATTGTGAGATACAGTTATGTGTATGGGAAAGGGTCTCCTTTTCACCCTCATGGGGAACTGTTTGCAACAATACTGCACATACAGCATCTCATAATGTCTGGTGCTAGCTCCTCTGGCAATTCTTATTTTTATCAGCAGCACCATCCATTTCTAAAATGCATAACAAAGATAATAAGCTAACCCCCAAAAGAGATCTGCCTAGACCAAAGTGGCTAGGGACCAGCACGAGTTCATAAAAGTAGGCAATGGAATTTTCTATACTGGAGATGTGGGCTAGGAAGGGTGCTCTGGAGTCCAGGAGGAGAAGGAACAACTTTATTTCCAAAAGTATTTAGTGCAGAATTTGAAAGCAGTCCTCCCAGGGCTGAGGGCATGTCATTGAGAGAGAAAAGACACAGACTTCTGCCCCTCTCAGTCTTCAGTTCTCCATCTATGTCACCCTGAGCCATCACTGTTTGCCATACTTTAGCCTTCTCAACCATAACAGGAGGGTGTCAGGCTAGCCAGAGTTTCTTGGCCTTAGGACTATTGACATTTGGGGTTGGATGTTTCTTTGTTGTGCGGTGCTCGCCTATGCATTGTAGGATGTTTAGCAACATGCCTGGTCTACCCACTAGATGCCAGTAACATCTCACTCCCATGACCCCAGAAGTTTCAACAACCAAGAATGTCTTGAGACACTGCCAAATGTCCCCTGGAGGGTTAAGTCACCATCACACCTGCCCCCCCACCCCAAATCACTGGGCTAGCCAACTCTTGGAATGTCTCCTAACTTTCCGACTCTGTGATAGTTACAATTGTTTGAAAGCTTCTCCCACATATCACTCTCCTTCTAATTGCCCAGGGTTCATTTTCAAAGCAGAGTTATGTGTTGTCTGCCATGAACCTCACTTCTCAGCCTTTAATGGCACAGTGGTGCTAAATTCATTGTCACGTTCCTCAGCACATCCCCCACTAGATACTTCTCAGTTCCAGCTCCAGATGCAGATGCTGTGTCAACAAGCACCCTCTTGCTCTCTCTTGCCCTGACCACCTGGAGGTACCAGAAACTTCCTGCACTTTTGTACTTTACCTATGCCTGTTCCATCTCACTGCCCCCTTCTGCAGGTTACCAGCAGTGCAGAGTAGCAGCTGCTGAATGGCTCATTACCCAGGGCAAATTCGTCAGAGAGGAGCCTGAGCCTAAGCACTGTAATGAATCCTTCCATTGGCTACGAATGAATGCATTAATCTGGGGCTATTAGAGTCTTTTATCAGACTGCCTAAAATATACTGCCTTTCTGAAGCACACTGAGCAGGCATTTCACCCTAAAGGGATGTGTGGGAGGGGAGCACTATATTGGCGCTAACTAAAACAGATCAGCTAAGAAAAATATAAAGTTGGGGGGTGGGATGTACAGAGAAACCAGATATGGTGTTTCTGAATGTACTTCTAGACTTTTCATTTTATTTTTTCAAGGCACCCAAGCTTTAAAAAAAATTCACACCATCTGAGCAACTTCCTTACAAGTGAGGATGAAGGAAAGACAAGCAAAACTCTGAAAAGGTCCCCACAGTGGCAAATTTCCCTGTGGAATTTCATGGTAAGATTAGATAGGCCACAGATCCACAGGCTCTGACTCCATGTTACACACAGTGGAGGCTGTGAGATGGCACCTAAACAGATCCTGGCATCAGAGGACATACAGTGTTCTCCTAGACATAGGGTCAAGAGAGCAGTCATGTGCACACACCTGTCACCACCACTCACCCCTCTCTGAAAGTATGAATGCAAGCACATTCCAGCTATTATGTAAGCACTCAGACCCTCTTGCATGAGGTCACAGGGAGCTGCAGCCAAGAGCACCCAATGTAGCAGTGCAATGGGCACTGGAACCAGGAAGAAACAACAAGGCTCCTGGACCCAGTACAGGCTGGGGAACAAAGGGTTGATGTATCAAGGATTATTGGCTTCATGTATAAAATTGAAATTATCATAACTGCTTTGCCTGATAGAGTTTTTGTAAAAGTAAAATTAGGCAGTTTCTGTGAAAGTGTTTTCCTATCAATAAGGCAAAGAGAATATGGAGTACAGCTGGGGATGCCATGGCCTGAAGGCCAAAACATTCCAAAGTTGCAGGAAAGATAAGTTGTCCAATGCAGTAGCCATGCAGATGATGAGATGGTGCCTCTATCCATTGCTGCCATCATGAATTTCAGGTGGCCTGAAGGTTTCTCCAGGAGCCATGATACATGAGCCAAACTAAAGACAGGAGGCTGCCTGAGTGACCTGAGATTTGATGGGATTTCCCAAGAGGAGATCTGGGCTATTAGAAAAACACAAACCAATTTATTGATGAGTCTGCTGATTACTGACTGATCCTTCAACTGTGGCTGCTCTGTTTTTCAATTTCCTTGATCATGCCCTTACTATGATTTCTGCTTTTCACAGGCAGAACAACATAATGAGATAGGATCAAGGTAAACTTATACTCCTCCGTAGGAGGTCCCAGTGAGGAGAGAGCTGCGGCAGAGCTCAGTGGTCAAGTTCTGGTCACTAAAGGCTCCTGCTGGCATTTATTTCTTTCTGTCTTTAGTAAATCTGGAATCAACTGGGCTTCCCCAAAGCCTGAGATTTATTGATTTCAATCATCCTAAAGCAGAACACTTTACATTTGATTTCAACTTTCCCTAATCTCTCAATTTCTTGGGTGGCAAAGAGATTAATAGGCAAGCACAGCCATTATTTTTGATTAGGATGAATTGAGTCTAGTGCAGCTGTCTGCTTTTAAGTGCCTTGACCCATGATTTGCCTGTGCACAAAGCAGGGTCAACATTAGAAAATCCAAACTCCAAAATAAAGTAAAAGTAATTGATGTTACAAAGCCCTGCAGCCCCTTGTTATCCTGTCCTAGGCTCTCTCCCAGATTATAGAAAAGCTGTGCTCTTGGAGAACTAATTTCCAACCCTCCTTTGGTGTTTGTGACCAGCAGACACTACCAAGAGATGATTCTTCTTCTTCTTCTTCTTCTTCTTCTTCTTCAATAACAATGGAGTAGATTTTTGTTTTTGTTTTTGTTTTGTTTTTTGGTTTTGTGTTTTGTTTTTTTTTACTATATACAGCAAAAATAATAATGCCTGGCCATTTGTTTGGAGTAGATTACCATGGCCCATTTATGTAGCTATTGGGAAAGGAAGAAAATAACTATTTGTGCTATAACAAAATCATATGCAATGGGATAATTGGAAGGCAGCAAGCTCTAATTTTGGGTATCATTTCTCATTAGACAAGCACTGGAAAAACTCTACGTGCATTATAAATACAGAGCTTATTTCAGCTCGATGCTCTGATGAAAGACAACTTCCTCTCTAGAGAAAGAAAAGTGAGAAGAGACCATTAAAGGGAAAAACAAAAGGTTTGATTTCTTTTGCAAAAACTGTAGACACATATGTTTGTTCATATACATGCCCGTCTACACCCATGCAGACTTACATACACATGTATACATACATATACACATACTGGGGAGGGTGTGAGAGTAAAGAACATAGGAGAGGAAATTTGATGTTTAAGCATGGAAAGACTTCTGACAAGAAATACTTAGAGTTTTTTTGTTTTGTTTCCCATTTTTACTAGAAAATTCTTCTATTTATATAATGCTGAACACAGACAGGAAACTTTTTTTATCAGAACTAGGAGAATAACAGATCAGATACCATCATAAGGCTGTCACAATGTATAAACAGTCTCAGCAAAAGAATCTGGAGTGCTGAGACAGAGTATAATCATAATCTAAATCAACAGAAATTAAAACAACAAAAAAAGATGAGCTGAAAACACAAAGCACAGCCATGCAGTTTCATAAGAATGCTGTCTCTTAAACTGCAAAATCTGACCAGACAACGTGTAGCTTAGGTTCACGGTGACACAGTACATTAATAATGTTGTGTTAACCTGACTGAAGATCAACTGCTTATAACTGAATATTCTGCCATAAAACTACCTGTAGCTAACTCTTCATCAAATTCAGGTGGTGGCTTTACAAATAGCACACGTTCAAAAAATGCAGCAATGAAATGTTAGGTTGCTAATCCTTCTGTGGTTCTTCCTTGCAGGTACTAACAATTGAAGGATGGAGCAAACCTTCAGTTGTGATCAAAGGTCTAACCAGTCTTACTGTCAGATCAGGAGGACTGGGGGTGTGGTATGGCCTGTAGGAAGAAAAACTTCCCGTTTCTTCCTTTTTTACTGAGATGTAGCTGATACACAATGCAATGTTAGTTTCAAGTGTACAGCACAGTGATTCAACAATTCTATACGTTACTCAATGCTCAGCAGATAAGTGTAGTCACCATACATTATTACAATATTATCGATTATATTCAATCTACTGTACTTTTTTGCCCCATCATTTACCTATTTTATAACTGGAAGTTTGTACCTCTTAATCCTCTTTATTTGGTCCATCCTTCCACTCACCTCTCCTCTGGCAACCATCAGATTGTTCTCTGTATTTAAGAATTTGGTTTTGTTTGTTTGTTCATTTGTTTTGTTTTTTTTAACTTCCACATATAAGTGAAATCATATGGTATTTGTCTTTTGCTATCTGATTTATTTCACATAGCATAATACCCTCTAGGTCCATCCTTGTTATCACAAATGTCAAGATCTCATTATTTTTATGGCGGGGTAATATACCATTGCGTATATGTACCACATCTTTTTTACCCATCCATCTATTGATGGACACCTAGGTTGCTTCCATATCTTGGTTATTGTAAGTGATGCTGCAATAAACATAGGGGTGTGTCTCTCCTTTTGAATTAGTGTTTTCAGTTTCTTTGGGTAAGGCAACCCTTTGCCTAAAACCAATCTGATCTACTTATCAAGTAGAAGGTGGGAAAGCTGAATAGAGAAGAGTTCCACTTGTCTGTATACTGCAGGAACACAGGGAGTGCAAGTGCCCTGTAAACCTGGGCAAAGACAAGTCTAAAATGAGCTTGGGAGGGGACTCTGCTTTGGAAATAGTAAACAGTGATGTATGGGTCAGGTTAATGAGCCCAGACTCACCCTTTCTTCTGCAAGAGAACAAAGTAGGAGTTAAGGAAGGCAATCTTTTCTCTAGCCCTAGCAAGGACAAAAACATTTTGGTGGAATTTCCTTTTCTGTTGGTGGAAACAGGATATGAGGCAAGAAGAGCCATGGATACCCTTAAACCCAGTCGTTTCAAAGCAAAAATAAAATATTTTAAATGCAGAATAACTACCTTCCTTATTTTAGTTCAAATAAATGTACAGGAGATGCTGAGATCAAACAATTTTCCACAGAAGTAACATTCATCAAGTCACTCATAAGGTAGGGGTGCTGGCAGCACAGGAGGTTAAAGGGGTGTAGGCATCATATTCTAAAGCAAAAACAGTTGCTATTTGGCAATGGAGAACTTGCTGCTATTTGCCCTGACTATACGGTTATAGGGCAGTCAGTGTGTCATACCTTTGCTCTTGTGCATTCGTTTGTTTCTTAGATAATGATTTATAATTTCCAAGTACACACTGAAATCCTTCATATTTGAATTAAAGCACAGTGTCTGGGATTGAAGCATTTTACACCAGTAATTTCCTAGTCTTGGTCCCCAGAACTTAATATTACATGGGAATGCTTTCAGGGTATTGTGGCATATTTTAGGAATGGAAAGGGTATTCACTCACTTTTTGTAAAGTTATTGTTTTTCCATAATTAAATTTTGTGAAAATTATCTCTGAACAATTATTTCTAGTCTCATCCAATAGTGTTCTTCGTTTTCAAAGACAATAAAGAAAGTAGCAGTTAGCCTGATTGTGGGTTTGTGATTTTATTTTATTTTGAATGGAGGGGATCTAAAGTTTCTACAACTTCTTTGATCTAGAGAAAATATGCTTGTCCTGGTTGTCTCAAGGAACATGGAGCTTTTCAAATGGCACCTGTCTTTGGAAGGGTAGTAATTTTTGATTTAAAATATTGTACTAATAAATGCACAGTCCTTGGGCTCTTCCCCATAACAGTGATTGCAAATTTGGCTCCAGAGTCTTATAAGTATGATGTCCACTAATCTACAGTTTCTATTGGAATGAAAATTCCTTCAGAAAAAAAGGGCTATGCGTTCCCGGTATTCTGTTAACATCTCTAGCAAGGTGGCTTGTGCCAAGCACAAACTGGAAATGATTAAAGCATACATTCAGGAGTCAAGGCCCTCAAATACTTTGCCTGTTCACTTCCCTGCCAAATGTAGCCAGTGAGACAGGTGTGCTCATCTGGAACAAGTTGGTGCACCTCTCCCTGGTCTCCTCTATGTCCTCAGAGTCATTACAAATGTGTTCATTAATGCAACAGTTGAATAACCATTCCATGAGCACCTACTATGTGCCAGTCCCACATAACAGAGATGGAAATGAATAGAGCAGGAGCATTCAGTGCAAGGGCACCTCAGTGAGTGAAGAAGTTGATGATACATGCAACAAATACTATACAGTGCCACCATATGAGATGCATGTGTCAAGTATGATGGGAACACAAGCGGGGGGGAAGTAAGCTAAAATGTGTGCTTTGGTCATACAGGAAATGCGGAAGCTGTAAGGGTACAAAGGAAAGTGTTACCGGAAGTAAAAACAGCATGTGTGAAAGTTAGAAGTAACAAGTCTGAAATGCTGGGGAGTGAGTTGGTCTATGTTCCCCTTCTGCAACATGGATAGTGATGAGTGGTAGAAGGCAGTGGCAGAAAGATAATCTGGGATCCCATTTTGCAGGAGCTCATATGCCTCATGAAAGAGTGTTTTTTATCTCAGGAAATGGGAACTATCAGAAAATTCTAAGCAGGAGAGTAACAAAATCAAATTAATGTTTTGTAAGGATAATGCTATCAGCAATATAGACTGCATATTCTAGAAAGTACTGATGAGAGGTAGTTTCTACTCCTACTATCTCCATATTAGCATCTTCACCACCTCACCCACTACCACTACTTTTCACTTTTAGTGTTACCTTTACTGATGCCTATTGTTTGTGAGCATTCAAAATGCTTTAAAAACACGACCTCAATTAATCCTTTCATCAATTCCATGTGGCAGTTATTATTAAAACTTTATTTTACATATGACACAGAGCAAGGTTAGGTAAAATGCATAAGGTCACTCAGCTAGTGAGTGGCAGAAGTATGATTTTTACCCAGGTGGTATGATGCTGGAACCCACACCCATAACATCCTTAACCTTATTATTAATGCCCAAAAGTATTAAAGGTATTCTTTAAAAAAAAATGGCATGGATAGGGTCGATCTAAGAGGGGAAAGGGTAGCATGCAAAAGAGTTAAGGAATATCTGGTAGATGGATTTGTAACACTTGGTGACTTACATAATCAGCACCAACAAATAGATTATACCATAAAAAAAGAAAAAAAAATACAGGTTATACTGAGGTTCTAGCTTGGTTGACTGTATGTTGTTGTCATTTGCTGAGATGAGAAGTACCACTTGTAGAGAAGACTTACATAGAATATGCAGTGGGAATTTGTCTTTCTTTAAAAATACTACCCAGAATCTGAACCCTTTTTCTATATTTAAGAAACTCTATATAGTGTGAGTCCACTATAAAATCTGATAAGGTCAAAGAGTTGTGCTTTTACACTCTTGTAGCTGGAGAATGGGCATATCAACTGGTCTCTGTCTATTGCATGCTCTTATCAAGGACTCTGCCTTTAGCAAGTGAAGAAAAGAGGCAGGGACAGTTTGGAATTTATTCCCTTTGGGATGTCTAATGCTCAGACACATCAGAAGTTCCATGATAGTGCCAATAATGGTGCCCTTGTTAGCTGCAATGGCTCTAATGCCCTGGGAGACTCTTCCTTCACTGATTGTTGTATGTGTATATTGACCTCTTTCCCTTTTTTTGAATCAACCCTCTATCAATTCCATTAGTTATACAATATACTTGTAATCAATTCCATTTTTGTTAAGTCAACCTTAATCAATCTCTGTTGATTGAAACCAAGAACCCAGTTACGTACAAAAGATAATAAGAACAGTTTGAAATATGTGGAGTTCAAGCTGTTTGCAGGACATACAAGTTAATATGCTCACTAGATAGCCTGAAATCATTTGAGAATTTAGAAAGAGATGAGATAGAGCACACCTTAAGGACTGCCCAAATCAATACCTCTGTGCTAATGCCATGATTGAGTAGCATCACCTGAGAAAGACTGGAAGGGAAAAGACTCAAAGTTAGAATCCAGAGGAATTCCAGATTTGTGAGTTGTGAGAAGTATCTAGGTTATCAAACAAAGGAAACTGAGACAGAGTGAGTCAGAGCTGGATGAAAGTCAGGAGACAGTGGTTTCATGAAAACCTGGGAAAGAAAGAATATCAAGGAGAGGGGCAGCAACTGAAGCAATGTCAGCAGAGAAAATACTGAAAAGATATCAACGGATCTGACAGTAAGAGATTCCTGGTGTCCTTAGAAGAATAGCTTACCTTACCTTACACTTTTTTGTAACTTTTTCTGTGATCCTCGAGTAAAATAAGTAGCCTTAATTGATAGTGTTGAATGATTAATCATATCCATAGAGTGCTGAATGAATTTTATCATTTTTTCCTTCCCTCTCTGCTCATTCTTTTCTTCACTTTTTTCTTCTACTTTACCCAAGAAGAGGCCCATGTTTGCCTGGGTCTGGTAGCAGCATAAAACAATGGAGAGGCAACCTGATGGCACAGCCTTATAAGATTTAAAATTTTCATCCATTAAGGATAAGTGGAATGGAGATGGGGAGATGAACTACCAACTATGGTGACTGTACAGGTATCAGACATGGAGATTAGTAACTCAGGTCCTTGGATTTGTGTCCAAGTGTCTTAGGACACAAAGTATAGAAAATTCCGAGAGAGTTGTTTTGTTTTGTTTTCTATTGTGAGCTTGTGAACCTATGAGCTTGCAGTTCTGGAATCAAGGACAGACCAGAATTACTTATATAGGGAAAGCTGTTAAATTGCATAAAAACTCTATCATTTGTCCTTTTCTTTTAAGGACTTAAAACAATTTTCACCCCATTTTCCTTGTTCCTTTGAAGCTGTCTGCTTTACTTCTTGGCTAATATCTTCCTTTAATAATTCTCTATCAGTAACTAGTAGCTTTCTAAAATTGTTTAATGTTTATTTATTTTTGAGAGAGAAAGAGAATGACACAGAATCCGAAGCAGGCTCCAGGCTCTGCACTGTCGGCACAGAGCACAACGTGGGGCTCGAATTCACAAACTGCAAGATCATGGCTTGAGCCGAAGTTGGATGCTTAACAGACAGAGCCATCCAGGTGCCCCTAGTAGCTTGTTTAAAAGTTGTGTTTGACTTAACATGACTATTGACTTCTCTCTGCCTTTCAAATACCCTTGCTAATCACCTCCAACATCTCTCTATTGGATTATTATATCCCCTTTAAGGATGTTATTATTCTCTTTCATCTTCACAGATTGTATAAAAATGTATTATTCTGTGAATACATGATATAAAGTGAATGTGAAGTCCCATACTGAAGGAACCACTTTTCCCACCAAACCCAAGAAGTCCCTCTTTTAGAGGGACTAAACAGCTCTAAACAGCTGTTTAGAGTCCAACAGCTCTAAACTGGTGTTCATGAGCTTTTAAAGAGAGTCCAGGAAGTGTCAGATTTTCCAATAACTTTCTGAAAGTACATGTGACATTACACTACTGTAATTATTAACATTTCCCATTTTCAGCTGAAGAAACTGAAACCACATGTCACGATAAAATAGCCAGATCTTAAAACAGCCATTTTTTCTGGGGTGCCTGGGTGGCTCAGTCAGTTGAGCATGAAACTCTTGATTTTGGATCAGATCATGATGCCAGTGCTGTGAGATTGAGCCCTGAGTTGAACTCTGCACTGAGCATGGAGACTGCTTGGGATTCTCTCTCTCTCTCTCTCTCTCTCTCTCTCTCTCTCTCTCTCTCTCTCTTTCTCTCTCTCTCCCCTGACCCTCTCCCCCTACTCTCATTCATGGTCTCTCTCTTAAATAATTAAATAAATAGTCATTCTGCTTTTAGAGGTCACATGCTAAACCACTATGCTATACAATTCCTCAGTCAAGACACTATCCCATTCTTCTTCAGTTTCCTTATACCCCGTACCAATCAGTCACCAAGTCCCATGGATTCTCACAGATGAAAAATCATTCAGCTATATCTCCTTTATCATCATGGCTAACTACCTTAATTTAGGCCATTCTCACTGCTCCCCTGAAATTACTATAGTTTGAGTGTGCCAGTTTTGTCTCCTCTCCAAACCATCTTCCAAAATGGCTTGGGATTATCTTTTCAAAAATGCAAATCTCATCTGCTTATATTTTTGTAATGCTTATTTATTTTTGAGAGAGAGTGAGGGAGAGAGTGGGGGAGGGACAGAGAGAGAGGGAGACAGAGAACCTGGAAGCAGGCTCTGTGCTGACAGCAGAGAGCTTGATTTGGGGCTGGAACTCACAAACCATGAGATCATGACCTAAGCCAAAGTCAGGCACTTAACTGACTGAGCCACCCAGACACCCCTCATCTTCTTATAATATTAAAACCTATTTACTTTTCATTCAGGTTAGCAGTATCTAAAATCCTTAGCTGAGTATATTAACTAAAGACCTTCAGCACTGGTGCATTTACACATCTCCAATCTGATCCTCACCCAACCTTAGTCTCTCTCTCTCTCACACACACACAGGCATACATGAATATATACTCACATCCTTTGCCCTCCCACACCTATCTTTCAACCATTATCTATAAGCTGGATTTGGATGTTTGTCCCATCCCCCTTTTACCAGAATTCTCTCTTGTGCATCCATTCTGATTCCTTCAATTGGCAGACTATCAATCTTCATACAGCCAACTCCTCTTAGCCCTTTAAATCAAGACTCAGATTTGGAAGCCTTCCCTGATTCCACACCACCTTAAACCAGTTCAGTATTGACCCTCTTTTTTGTTTCTCTAGCATCCTAGGACAGTTCACTGTATCAGATGTTAATAGACAGTGGAGCTTCCTGAAAACTCTGAGAATAGCAATTCTCTTTTATCTTTGAATGCCCAGACAGTACTGAGTGCCTGAAACATAACAGGTACTCAACAAATGGATGGCAAATGAATAAAATCAGGAACAAAAAGCAAATTCAGCTTACTTAATTAATATAATTGTTTGAACTGAATGACTGAAATGCCCAAGGTTTTCTTTGCTTTGAATTCATTAATCCAATTGACAAGTTAAATGTTCAATTATCAGAACTTACATATTACCATAATATTTAAAAACATTTTTGTTCTGAATAAAAATCTTCCGTCTCTTAGATGGCCTGATCTACATTTGTGAAATTCTTATTCTTTTAATTTAACTGTTAATTCCCTTCTACATCATGCTTTCTTGATGGATAAATAATGAGCATTCCTCCCCCACCCTCAATTTTTAAAGTGGACAAATATTCCATATCTATATAAAGCACAAGTGGTCAAGTGTCAAGGGCATGTTTAAGACAATAATAAATTAAGTTAAATTATATATATTCTATATGTGTGTGTGTGTGTGTGTGTGTGTGGTTATGTGTAATTATTTATATTCCACTATTTCCACAATAAATCTGAGGCACCTTACAATAAAAATACAAAATGAAAGAGCAAATCCATAAGGTAAGGGAAAAAAAGGGAAAATACCTCAAATGCAATGATAAACGTGAACATAAACTTTGATGTTAAGCTTTACCTTTCTTTTTGAGCTTCCTGACAGAAATGGCAAAATGGGAATACTGTTTAGTTATACAGATGCTCTTTTATGTAAGAAGTAAACATTGGACCTTTTCTGGATAACAAAGCAAAAGAAGGTAACTTACATAATATTAAATTTTATCACCACCCTCTTTGTGTCAAACAAGTGATAAGCATAAGCCACATGTGTGTTTATCCCTGAGACCACAATCGAGTGATACTATCCTAATGATCCGGAGTTTACCTATATTATCTAAGTTATTTAAGCCTTACATCATCTTATGTCATATAAATATTTTTAATTCAGGCATCAACATAGGTATATATTGTATCAACTGGTTTAATGTGAATGATTCAGCAAAACCCCCATATTCCTCCATTATTAGTTTTCATTTCTCTTGTCATGTTGTGTAAGGAGTAATATCGTTGCTTTGGAAGGTTTATATTCAATAAACAGTAAATAAAGAAGCAAATAGTATCCTGGATTAAAACTGTGTCTCTATTTTAAAAGGTTTTGGACAGTTGCCTGAAGCAATTGGGAATTAACAAGAGGTTTACCTAGTCAGGATAAATACATTATTTCACAGCCATTAAGGCAGAGATCCTAATCTTCCCAGTATTTTACCCCATGCCCCACTGGGGCTTCTTTGCTTTCAACAACAAGATTTTCATTAGCTTTAGGCATTTTGTTAGTCTGTTCGGTTCATTGCTCAGGTGTGGAACCACTGAACTCAATTATGGCTCCTTGCATAGAGTTTTGAAGTACAGAATTACGAAGAATTTGCTTGTTAGGAAACATCAAACATCTTCTGAAATGTTCTATATTTGATCTGATTTTTTGTAAAATATTATCCTTAGTTTTAGCAACAGTAATGATAGTAATCATAATAATGTATTATAAAGTCATCCGATCCTGTCCCCTTGTTCCACTTTGTGGCAACGTAAGTGCAAAACAATGTATTAATGTTCTGGTACTCGCCAGCTGAAATTGTTAAAGCTATTAAATTGAATCATACTGTGGCCACTAGATTGGAGTGCTACTGTTGAGCTCTAATATTTACTTGTACAAGGCCAACTGAATCTGAATGAAAGAGAGTTTCTGTCCGTGGTGCTGAAAGCAAATAGTCTCCCACAGGATTTGATACTGAACAATTTCAAAGAAACCTCTTATGTTGAATCATGCATGTATTGTAATGTCTCTAATAAATCAATTACTTTTTGGCAGCAAAATGTCACAGCATTTCAAATTCTGATAATCACCTCCACTTTGCTGAGCTTTAGGCTGTAATAATCCACACAATCTAGTATGGAATGCATCAAGAGAAGGTTGAGTAACAAAGAAACAATAAAACTTAGGCTTATATACTTGACTAGGATTCAGAGAGGCTAAAAGCTTTCCCCACTCCCAGAATGCTAAGGAGGATACAGATATAATAGCCCTCTTCAAGAATAAACCTTGGAGAAAATCTACCCCTTGGTGTCTTATTTAGAAAGTCCTGTGGTATATATACTGAGGAATCCCTCAAATATTTATTATTTGTAAAACACAAGTATATGCATGATATCCTTTGTCACTTATATAACCCAGTTTTACACCCTTCAAATGACAAGATGTGACAATATCTTCTACTTGTTATATTGTAAAAGGGAAAGAAACTGCCTTCAACTTAAAAGTGTTTCATCTCCTATAGAGATGAAAAATCCTTTTGAAACTGATTTTTTTCTGTGTGTTTTCCTTTCTTTAAAGACTGATTCTATCTAACTGACCAAAATGTAAAAAAAAAAAAAATCTTTTAAAAATGCCTACTTTTTATCACCTAACCTTGTGCAAATAGCCCCACCTGAGGCACTGTACCTGACTACCTCTTCTTCTGGAATGAGAAGTTATGTGAGTTTTCCAAGGACAGATGAATGAGCAAGGCTTCTGCACACTACACAGATTCTCTTCTGCATACAGTAACACTTAACTGGAGGGAAAAATCTGAATATGCTTTGATCACGCAAAATCCTTTCATGGATTTATTCAATGAATCTTTCTTTAGTGTTAAGCATATGTCAGGACCTCACTAGATGGTGATGAAATGGAAATAAATTTTAAAAACCTGGATCCAATCCTCAAGGGATGCAATGGGGGCAAAGGGAACACCTATGAGATGGATAATCACAAAACAGTGACAGGAATGCTGCAGTCATGTTACAAATACATTTTTTGAAAGTTCAAGGGGAGAACCCAGCAACTTTCTGAAGATGGGCTGGGCTGGGATGTGGAAATATTTAAGGGTGGCTTCTCAAAGAAGGCAATTCATTTCAGTCTTAAAGAATTGGGTACAATTTCTTTTTTTCAGGCTGCAAAGGAAGGGACAGAGAATGGCAGAATCCCAGCTAAAAGTTCTCAGTAATATCTCCCACAACCACTCTAAGAACTCTGTTTTTGCATCTCCATACATGGGAAAGGGAGGAATTATTCTTCATCTGCCATAAAGACAATGTTCTGGTATATTCTAAATTTACACAACCTTGGTTGACTTTATAAAATCTAATGGTTATGGACCCAGTACAAGGCAGAGAGTAGGACACAAGGTGTGGGCATACATGAGTGATAATAGTGTATGCAGACCTGTGTGGCAAAAAGAGATACAGGGGCTGAGAATGATGTGATGATCATTGAAGAGTTGAGAGAAGATCACAGACTCAAGTGGAAAGGACATGTGCCCTCCACCCACACTGTCACAGAGAACCACGTATACTCCACACCTTTAATTAAAAATATCACATGTATATATTCTGCATTAAATCATTCTCTAGTACTAGAGCTGGGCACTTTTATTACCCACTTTATTTGCAAAGCAGCAGCCTCCCACATCCCAGGACTGAATATTGCTGAGCTCCCTCCAGCATGCTGCAGGGGAAAAGTGAAGGTCCTTGGTCCCCTGGTTCAGAACAGCCATATCAGATAAATGTGAAGTCCTGTTACCCAGAAATATTCATCTAAAGAGAAAAGAGAATTTGATTATCATGAATTCTTCTCCACACTCATCTTCCTGCCTGACAATAACCTCCCTCTCCAGAGCAACAATAATCTGAACACAAACAGACGTGCAGCTTTTCAAAAAGTAATGAACTCTGAGGCGTTGGAGCCAAGGCAAGCATGGTTTAAATGCACAGCTCCAGCAACCCAGAGAGGCTATCAATTATACAGCCCTGCCATCGAGGAAGCAAAAATAATATTTCAAAGAGTCTTTGCCAGAAAGAGAAAGAAAAAGACGAAAATGCCACAGAAATCACACCATTCAGAGCGAGCAGTTCCAAGAGCAAAAATGAGTGGCTAAATTCTGCCAAAGGCAGCCTTCTCTACCCAGCAAGAAAAAGACAGGACACAGTGACTTCCCTCTTGCCCTGCCCTTCATCCAACACACCTCAGGTCTGTGATGGAATTTTTCCAACATTGTTTTCAGTTACTCCTGGGGCATGTAGAAAAGTGCATTCTTCATTTGCCAATATATTCACAAACATTTTTGGGAGCTTAAAAAAACAATGCATCATATAAATACAGAAATTCATTTGTATCACCACTTGATATTCATGATTTAGTTTTACTCTTACAATAACTATTTGAGGTAGGGAAAGGAGCATTATTAAGTCTATTCTTCAGATGATAGAATTAAGGTCTGGAAAAGTTAAAGGACTTGTCCAAGGTCAGCCAGCTATTAAGTTCCCAGCTGATGGTGTAGAATACAGGAGACCATCAATAAGCACTTTTTGGCAATAAAGATTGATGAGACTGAATCATTAGGTCTTTAAGTCATGAATTTGGTCTTCTAAGTAGTCAGTTAAGGCCTCCTTCCAATGTGTCTCTCTGTTGAAAGCATTCTATTACAGGCTAGGTCACACCAAATGGGTTTATAAGACATTCTGTGCATAAAGATATAAACATAAGAGATTCTGTGTCTAAAGCATTCTGAACTGGTTTTTGATTGCTGTTGCTATTGTTTGATTATTTTAAGGAACTGGGAGTGGAAGCAGTCCAATATTTAAGAAAAAAGGTTCATACGATTTAGGCTGTGATAACTTTAAAAGTAAATGCTTTATCTTATTGAAGCGAAAAAAAGCAGAAAGACCAGTAGCCCTGCAGCCAGGGGACTGCACTCTCCACTAACTTGGGTGCTTAGCACATTCTGTGAGTCCCACTGTCTCCACTCAGAAAATGAAATTGATAACACTTGACCCGCTTGCCCCACACCTTCCTAAGTTGGTTGTGATAGTGGACAGGGAAACCACTTTATTAATTCAGACCCATGCCACTACTACAAATGTAATAGGAGTTTGAGTAACTTTCCTCCATGGATCCCAGTGAGCCTTCATGGAGAAGAGAGAATGTCTAGTTTACTACACATCTAGTAGAATGAGTAAAATTATAAGAATAGAGCAGCAATCATGTGCTTATTCATATTGGTATGCACCTTTGTGGTTTAAAAATACAAAGAAATCAAATAAAGATAGTTCAAAGCATGGAGTCTGGAGCCATAGAAGACCTAAAACTCACTTTCTGTGAACTCATAGGCCATCATACACAGATTAATTAACCTGTCCAGGTCTGATTCCTTAGTCATAAATGCTAATGATAAAGACATTTAACTTATAAGCTTCTTTTGAAGGTTAAGTTAGAAAATGTGCATATAGGACACAACACAGTACCTTGGAAATGTATGGAGCAATTATAATAATCATTTTTATTACTATATGTTGCCTCACTTTTTACAAATTTGGGAAGTAAAATTGGACTGGAAGTGTATTTCTCTCTTCTGGATGTCTACCATCAGACACTAACTGACTTCATAGAGTATTATGAGATTTAACTAAAGAACATTGGGGAGGAAAGTTGGAGGAGTTTAGACTTGAGAGTTACAGGTTGGCATCTGAGTCTTATGACTTTAATTTTTTTTTTTTGGTGGGGGGGGGCTGGGTGGCTAGTTGGTTGAGTGTCCGACTTCAGCTCAGGTCATAATCTCACGGTTCGTGGGTTCAAGCCCTGCATCAGGCTTTGTGCTGACAGCTCGGAGCCTGGATACTGCTTCATATTTTGTGTCTACCTCTCTCTGCCCCTTCCCCAATCATGCTCTGTCTCTCTCTGTCTCTCAAAAATGAATAAATGTTAAAACAATTATTTATTTGTATTTCCCTGATGAGGAGTGATGTTGAGCATCTTTTCATGTGCATGTTGGCCATCTGGATGTCTTCTTTAGAGAAATGTCTATTAGTGTTTTCTGTCCATTTCTTCACTGGATTATTTGTTTTTCAGGTGTGGAGTTTGGTGAGTTCTTTATAGATTTTGGATACTAGCCCTTTGCCCAATATGTCATTTGCAAAGATTTTTTCCCATTCTGTTGGTTGCCTTTTAGTTTTGTTGATTGTTTCCTTTTGCAGTGCAGAAGCTTTTTATCTTCATGAGGTCTCAATAGTTTATTTTTGCTTTTAATTCCCTTACCTTTGGAGATGTGTCAAGTAAGAAATTGCTGCAGCTGAGGTCAAAGTTTTTTTTTTTTTTTTTCCTGCTTTCTCCTCTAGGGTTTTGATAGTTTCCTGTCTCAAATTCAGGTCCTTTATCCTTTTGGAGTTTATTTTTGTGAATGGTGTAAGAAAGTGGTCTAGTTTCATTCTTCTGCAGGTTGCTGTCCAGTTCTCCCAGCACCATTTGTTAAAGAGACTGTTTTTTTTTTCCATTGGATATTCTTTCTTGCTTTGTCAAAGATGAGTTGGCCATATTTTTGTGGGTCCAATTATGGAGTCTCTATTCTATTCCATTGGTCTATGCATGTGTTTTTGTGCCAATCCCATGCTGTCTTGGTGATTACAGCTGTGTAGTAGAGGTTAAAATCTGGGATTGTGATGTTTCCTGCTTTGGTCTTCTTCTTTCAAATTACTTTGGCTATTCAGGGTCTTTTGTGATTCCATACAAATTTTAGGATTGCTTATTCTAGCTTTGAGAAGAATGCTGGTGCAATTTTGATTGGGATTGCATTGAATATGTAGATAGCTTTGGGTAGTATTGACAGTTTAACAATATTTATTCTTCCAATCCATGAGCATGGAATGTTTTTCCATTTCTTTGTTTCTTCCTCAATTTCCTTCATAAGCTTTCTATAGTTTTCAGCATACAGATCTTTTACATCTTTGGTTAGGTTTATTCCTAGGTATTTTATGGTTCTTGGTGCAATTGTGAATGGGATCAGTTTTTTTATTTGTCTTTCTGTTGCTTCATTATTAGTGTATAAGAATGAAACTGATTTCTATACATCAAAACCACACTGAGATACCACCTCCTGCCAGTCAGAGTGGCTAAAATGAACAAATCAGGACACTATAGATGCTGGCGAGGATGTGGAGAAACAAGTACCCTCTTACACTGTTGGTGGGAATGCAAACTGGTGGAGCCATTCTGGAAAACAGTGTGGATGTTCCTCAAAAAAATTAAAAATTGATCTTTCCTATGACTCAGCAATAGCACTGCTAGGAATTTACCCAATGATACAGGAGTGCTGATGCATAAGGGCACTTGTATCCCAATGTTTATAGCAGCATTTCAACAAGAGCCAAATTATGGAAAGAGCCTAAGTGTCCATCAACTGATGAATGGATAAAGAAATTGTGGTTTATATACACAATGGAATACTACTTGGCAATGAGAAAGAATGAAATATGGCCTTTTGTAGCAATGCAGATGGAACTGGAGAGAATTATGCTAAGTGAAACAAGTCATACAGAGAAAGACAGATACCATATGGTTTCACTCTTATGTGGATCCTGAGAAACTTAACAGAAGACCATGAGAGAGGTGAAGGGAAAAAAAAAAGTTAGAGAGTGAGAGAGCCAAATCATAAGAAACTCTTAAAAACTGAGAATAAACTGAGGGTTGATGGGGGGCTGGAGGGTATTGAGGAGGGCATGTGTTGGGTGATGGGTATTGAGGAGGGAACCTGTTGGGATGATGGGTATTGAGGGTGATGGGTTTGAGGAGCGCACCTGTTGGGATGAGCACTGGGTGTTGTATGGAAACCAATTTGACAATAAATTTCATATTAAAAAAAAACAAAAATAATATTTAAATATTTTTATTTTTTACGTTTACTTATTTTTTGAGAGATAGAGACAGAGTACAAGTTGGGGAGGGGCAGAGAGAGAAGGAGACACAGAATCCTAAGCAGGCTCCAGGCTCTAAGCTCTCAGCACAGAGCCCAATGTGGGGCTCAAACTCACAAACCATGAGATATGACCTGAGCCAAATTCAGATGCTTAACTGACTGAGCCACACAGGTGCCCCTCCTATGACTTTTATACTAGTTCTTTGGTATTACAATTGATCTTGACTGGTTTCTTCCTGCATTGATCTGTTCAGAATGCTCTTGACACAAATTCAGTTTTCTATGGCCAGCAATCAAATTCACCAATCACACATGGCAAACACGATCGAAACAAAGGGCAGAAGTTGTGCTATTTCCAGCACAAATGATCAGTTCCTGAGTTTCTGACAGCATCAAATGGAAAAATGAAAATAACTTGAGACAGAAATAGCCCAAAGATTCCTGGCTCCCCAACCCATTTGCAATACTCCTATGTGACCTGGAGATTATACATCTTGTGAGACTGCATGCTGGGGAGAACTGGGTGTTGACACAGAGCATGGCTGACCTTTCCAACGCTATTCCTGATTTTAATTATTGACACTTAGGTAGATTTTAATAGGCTTATTCCTCTGTAATGCCAAAACATTTCAAATTTGGATGATTTCTAGCCACTGAACACATTTCCCTCAAGTCCTGTTTTTTGGAGAGAAGCCTTCCATTTCCTGGACACATCTTCTGATTGTGTTTCAGGTGAAGACATAAAGCTAGCTGTGCTCAGAAAGGAAGTGCAGTAGATGAGAGGATCCAGAGAAAAACAGGGAAGGTCCAGGCTGATCACCCTTGGTTTATAACTTTTCATACATTAAAAAATATCTCTATATAAGATCTTCCAATCACTAACCTTTTACTCATATTAACTTTTGGAAATGGCATAACCCTGAATAGATAAAAATAGCATCATAAATTGTGTGATCTCTACCCTTACCCCAACCATTGCTGATTGGAGCAAGGGTGAACACCTGACTCAGGTAAAGATAGCCTGACTCCATTTCTTGCTAATTTGAACTTGAGGCCTCCAAACCAAATCATCTAGCTGTGATCTATTAAGGCAGGACAAGGCCATATATGAGATGAAATTAGTGGGGACCAGAGAAATCCTAAGGGAGAGATGCAAGAGACCATGGGAGATGTGTAGAAAGAAGCAACAATGTGACCACACAGCCCCAACAAAAGAAGCACAGAGAGGAACTGTCAAGGGTAGTCCCATGCCATAGGGTTTGCCTGTTCCTCTCTGCACTTGTTTGCACAAAGTCAGCCCAACTTTCCAATAAAGTTTCTTTCACCAGTTGAGTGAATTATTATGATCCTAATAGATTTCTTAATGATGACTCCAATTGTATTGGTAGATTTTGTCAGTGAGGAAACCAAGGGAAAAACAGAAGTAGTAAAGTTGTATGAAAGAGTAATAAAGGTATCAGCAACAGGACAGGTCACATGCAGTGACCACATCAAAGTCTGAGCACTTGTTTGGCTTTTATGAGAGTGTGCTACCCTGCCCTGGAGAAATGTAACTAACATCTGAAGGGAGAAGGGAAGACACTAGAACATACCACAGAAGGAAAGATAAAGAAATAGAAATTCTTCAACAGCCCACATTTACTGAGAAAAAATATGTGACATTCAATGAATGACTCTTGACCCAAAAGAGGAGGTGAAAAACCTTTTGGGTGAAGAAATATTTACAATACAATGAGGTGAGAACAATGACAGCCATATGCAGTGCTTGAATTATTCTGTTATGAGGAAAACAGGAAACTTGAGGAACATAATAAGCACCTTCAAAATTGTAATTCCCATGGTGAGATATGGGACCATTTAGGACTAATTTTTCTATGTCCAGCACCTACCATTGTGCCAGACACACAGTAGGTGTTTTGCAAACATTTGTCAAATTGAATTTTTAAAATATTGAATGCTTCTTAATATTAGGCACTTCAACTAATTCACCCCCTCCCCAACAGTGTAACTGATGAATGGTTACACTTGAGTTGTACAAATGAGAAAGCCAGAACTCAAAGATATTAAATATCAGATTGAAACATATGCAGCTACAAATATTCAGCCATTTTTGATGTATAAATTATGGAAATCTTTAATATTCAAAACTCCTATCTCTTGACAGCCAAGCACTTTTTACTACTACAAAAGATTCAACTTATTCTATCTAGTTCTAGTGGAAATCACCAAAAGGCACACATTAGAGAGAAGCAAATTTTGGCTTAATATATATATTTTTTAAAAAGTTAGAGCTTTTGTAAAGGAAGTACCTCCCTGAGTAGCTAGTTAGTTGTCCATCACTGATAAATGAATTGTAGGTACTATCTACCTACATACTTACTATGAAGGGATTCAGGTTTGTAACAAAACTATGAGAAGATACATAGCCTGAGATTTTTCTTGACCTTCAAGAGCACATCTCTTATTGTTTGGAGGCCTAAGGATGTTGGTGACATGAAGAATGTTGGAGGAAATGAATTAATTCCACCTTGACTTTCACATATTTTCTGTGAAATATTCCCCAGGAACATTTTCTAGTTGCATCTAATGTGGCCACATGGGCTTAGTCAGCTCTTGGCCCACAGCACCTGAAGATTCACTTTAAGCAGGTGTCAGTGGCCAGCCTGAGTTAGTTGTGCTCTCTCTCTATCCTATAATGTCATTCCTCATTCCTGTTCTAACCCATGGACTTTTACCAGATGCTCCACCAGTTCTGCAATAATTTCCTAACACCAGATTTCTGAATATGGGGGACCTAACACAGCATAGAGAGAAATCAGAGATAAACTGAAGTACAGACAGGGAGATGATCATCACTCTCTGCAAATATACACTTGGATCACAACATGTTCCAGTCCTGCCAGAGAAATTCCATAAATATTTACTTCTGTTCTTCTCCTGTTGGTCTGTCAGTGTTGAAGACAAAGGCATGATGATCCCTTCTGCTTCTTATCCTCAGGCTTATGCCTGCAGGCTCAGGCCAATGACAGTATCAGTCTAGGAAACTATTCAAAGGACAAGGAATTAAACTTGGAGGTCACCCTAGCAAACACAATTGGTTGGAGATGTCAACATCCCTCAGAAAGAGTCTGTGATGGCTCTATCCTACAATGGATTGACATAGTCGACAACTCAACCACTGGCTTTCAGAGAGAACAAAGAGGAAGAGGAAATAAGAATAAACCACAGTAAGTAAAAAGGCAAAAGCTTGTGTAACTAAACAAGATGACTCAAATCCTAGGAATAATAGAGATCAAAAAAAGTGGGGGTGATGAATAGATAGTGGATTAGATAATGTCTGAACAGTTCAGTGACGTTGGATTCTAAAACTAATTCAGCATGACATTTGCCTACTCAATAGTTTTGACGTTGTGAATCCAAAAGACTTTCCTGGTACAACCACTTGAATCCCAATGTGGGTAGGCTTCTGTGTCTAGAACAAGTATAAGGTGAAGATCTGCTTTGCAGGAGCTCCATCTTTTTTTGTAGTTTCCTTCTCAAGTCTGGTCCCTGCCTTCCTGAAGGCAGGTTTCTCTCAGGCCTTTAGTTGACTTAAAGATTCCCCAGGAGAGCTGGCCTGAAAATCAGTTCTAAAAGCCAAAAAACATGAGGAGAGCCAGATTAAAGTATCAGCCCAGAATTTATGCTCTGGACTTGAGGTTTAATAATGCAACAGAAAATCAATATTTAATAAAGCAAATGATGGAGAAAAACACTGCCCAGGAGATGAGGCTGCTGCACTGTTTTCAAACGTCTCAGTCCCAGAGGAGATCTAGCTGGCAGAATGGATTGAAGACTAGGTTGACAAGAGAATCTGGCATGCAGACAATCGCAGGTCCCATTGATTCCTATTCTGTTATCTCTGGGCTTGCTGGCCATTCTTATCGAAGGACTAACATAGAATTACAATGAGACGGATATGAGATACCCAACAGAATGGGGACATGTGGTCCAAGCAAACCTTCAGTTAGCAACCCAGAACTGCCCTGACCCATGCAAGAAAGGATCCAAAGTTCACAATCTGTTTGGAAAAATCATAGGGGGAGGATGAGCCTAGAATTATACTTCTTTAAACGCATTCCAGAAAGGTGAAAAAAGATGAGTTGTTATGGCCTAAGTCTTCATAAAATTTGGTACTACAGTGGAATGTACCTATTTAGCACAAGCAGCTTCACAACCAGTGGTTTGTACTTAGTAGGGATGTGAATGGTTACTGAGTGATTAATGTGTCTTGAGAATACCAGGTTGAGGAATGCAAAGTTCCTTGGGTTCTCAACAATTACTCTGTGCATTGCAAAGCAATCTGAGCTGCAGGGAAACTGAACTGAATTAGACAATTCTCTATGGCTGCATCCTTTACAGCAATTTGAATATTTCTACTTAGTCATTTTTTTATTGCAGATTATTCTTTCCTTTGGGAGAAAAACAGGTTTCATCCTATCTATTTCTTGCTGATCTAGACATCTGGGTCACAGTTTATTTCATATTCTTATTTTGCTAAAAGGAAATATGGTTGTTAGAGATCCAACAACCTCTGTCTGGCCAGGAGAGGGGTTATTCATATCTACCTTGAACAAGCTCACTATGTTACTGAAACTATGCATGACCACCATGTATAATACAATAAACTCTCTTGAGTTATTGTGTCTTCCATTCATCTAGGGATCCCAGTGTAGCTGGGAAGTACAGACAACTAAAACCAATATGTTGCTCATATCGTAAGAAGCCTCAGGCAAGGTACCTGACAGCCGCTGCTTGAATAGGAATGAACTCATTTGTAATGGACAGATTGGCTACTTCAATTTGTTTTCTTAAAAAAAAAAAAAGATGCAGAATGAACATAGCACAGTGTATTGCTCCTGGCTAATTAGGAAAGTTCTTCAGAACTCCTTAATACAACTGTAAATTATGAAAAGAATATATTCTTGAGAGGGAGGCAAGTCAAGACAAAATGGGAGGAAGAATCCAAACTCCAAAAGGAACTACATACATCTTGCTCATCACTGTCCATGCAACCATCTGTTGGCACGTATAAAGTGTGTAGTTCCTTTTTTATTGAATGGGTGACTGAATATAGTGTCCTAAAAAATAAGAGGAAAGACCATATTATGGGGGAAGCTAGGAGAGGGAAATCAAGTCCACTATCATGATTTGGGGGATCTCCTGGGAGAAATCCCTGGTTACTGGTTTATCCTGTGAATTCTTCAGCATGTCACTGACATTCTATAAATAGAAGAAAATGTTCCTCTCACATTTTTTGCTAGTAAAAAGTTATGAGATTGTGAGGTGGTAGGTAGGTTCCAGAAAGTAGGCTTAATGCCAGAAATGAATAACCCAGTGACTTTTACACTATGCCCCTTGTTTGGGCTTCACTTCATTTCAAGACTGACACATTTTGTCTGCACCAATCTCAAAGTTTAGAGTCCCCAAATCCCAGGTGCCAAGCAAGTGTCGTGAACAACTCATATCAAGCTCTAGAGTACCCTGGAAGAGATTTCTAACACAGCCTGATAGATAACGAGGTCTTACTTAGCATGAGGCGGGAAAAGAGGGTTGATTCATTCATTGCACAACTGACATTTTAGGTCTAGAAAATGGGATTCAGAACCTCAGTGATTCAAAAAGGCTAAAGAAACTAGGTCATGCTCTCCAGAATACATTACACGGACCTTTGGCTGAGGTGCCCTCTGGTTAATTCTGATGGGGATAGTAAGGAGAAATGCTACATAGCTGGGCCAAGATTACACACACAGGAGAGAGTAGCAAAGGACCAGGAAAACTTGAGCCATAAAGGGCTTTAGGTGAAAATTTTCAACACTGAGAGTAATTGATATATCTACTAAATAGCTTAGAGGCTGCTATTGGAGCAGTTGTAATAATAATTTTATTTATAAAATTCTTGCTTCTCCCAATATGCTCAGGGCACTGTATAATAGCACTAAATAAATTAAATTAAAGCATGAAATATTATGAAAATGCAATGAAATAAACATTGCTGAGAAAATAAGAAAGCCTCAAAGAATAAAAGAAGAAAGATTCTTTGCAAGCAGTAGCACTTAGCAAGAGGATGATTTTGAGAAAGCTCAGCAAGAACTCAGCCTCCTGAGAAGAGGGGAGGAGCCACCCATGGGCATTCTTTCAGTAGCAGATGAGGGTTCAAACCCCATCTTCTACCTGGAAGTACTCTGACATCTAGTAAGATTTTAAGTTGTCTTAGTCTTGGTTTCCTCTCTAAAAAGCATAAATATCATAGTCCTATTTACCATCTTGGGGTGTGAAATTTAAATGAGATTTTGTAAATGCTAAGCCAGGTACCCGTCACCTAGTGGGATCCCAATAAATGTTTATTATTATTTCCACTGTGACCACTGGATACAGAGTGGAAGGCTGAGGACCTTTATAAAGAAATCAGGTAAAATGGGACAAACACTTGAACCAAGGCAGTGATAGTAAAGATGGAGAGATGTGAGTAACGGACATCTATAGGATTAGGTGAATGACTTAATGAGGTGTAGCACTGGGGTGGGGAAATGGAGGGTGGAAAGAATCAAAGATAATCTCTAGTGGTCTCTCCTAGGCAATGGGAAAACAGTTCTTCCATTCTTCAAGATTGCTAATATAGAAGCAAGAGGTATTTGGTGTGGCAGGGGTGGTGGGGTAAGATGATTTGTTTAACTTGAAGATATTGTGGAACTTTTAAGAGGAGGCCAACAGGCTCTTCCAGATATAGCTTTGCTGGTATTGGGTGTAAGGGTGTGGCTGTCATTAGTGAAACCACATTAGTTGAAGTCATGGGCTTCGGCAGGTCATTGGATATGATGTAACACAAGGAGAAGAACACAAGGGTAAGGAGTGGAGACCAACAGGTAATAAGAAGCTGATAATACAGGCATATGGGAAAGGCCTAGTGAGGTAAGGGGAAACTTGGCAAGAGTACTGTTACATCAACTATGACAAACAATCTATAAAGTCCATTTTACCATGTCTTTCTTATTGGATAGAATTGGAAAAAAAATCGTGGAAAAAAACATGCCTCCCAAAGTCATAATTCCATAGAGAAACTGTCTTGTTAGTCTACAGGATAAGTGCTGATTCTTTCCCCATTCATCAACATTATAAATGTCTTTACTTCTATTCTGGTGATGAGACTGAGAAGAACCTGGGGAGGCAGAACACTACCCCCATTTGTGATTAACATGCTAGAAGGGCAATACTACATTTGAATGCCTGGCCCAGTGCAACCAATCCAGTGGCTGGAAATGCCATCAGTAAACACTCAGTGTGAGTCCACAGGCAATATCAACTTGCCCAAGATGCATTTTACAAGCACATGGTATCTTCAATAAAATTCTCTACTTACATACTAGTTTATTTTTAAAATTTAAAGTTGGTATCATTGCTGACTACCATGAGGATGGCTTGTGAGACTTATGTTCGATGAGTGGTCCATTCTATACAGTAGAAAAAGTACCATATTCTTAGTGGAATTATGTAACCTTTATGTGTTATCATCTCACAACATAACTTCACAATAATTCCTAAAGACATGCTCTATAATTTTGCTCATTATGTAAAATGAGACAAACCCAAAGCACAGATACCTGAATCCCAGGATTACACAGTGACTATTCTAGCCCAATTGTGTCTCCAAAATCTTACTTACCATGTTTCACCATGTTCTCTCTCACACACAAGGAAAAATTTGTCTTTCATTGGGGGTAAGGGAAAGAACACTGGATAACAGCCAGGAGATCTGGGATTGGTCCTCACAACTGCCCTTATAACCAATGGTGTGACCTTAGACAAGTCAGTTAACCTCTTAAGTTTCATGTTTTCTCATCTGTGATAACATTAGGACAGTGGTTCTCAACATGGATAAAAAATATAAGCACATGAGGAGTTTTTAAAAAAATAATCATGCCATGGTCTTATTCTCAATAAATTGAACTGGAATCCATGCAGAGAAGACTTCAACATTGCTCTTGTCAAATAATACCCCGAATAATTTTAATGTGCAAGAGTTGAGAATCACTGGCTATGTGGCCTTCAAGATGGCTTCTAGCTCTGAAATGATTTGAACCTGTGGCCCAAACTTATGGAGACCATGCCTACTTCAGGATCCATCATCTGATTCAGATTAACCTGAATCTGCTTATAAAGGGAAGCACAGTGTCTGAGGATGGACTATGAAGAGTCATACTGTCTGATTTCATATTCTGGTTCTAGTAATATGTCTGGTCTAGTAATATGGTCTTACCCAGGTTAGTATTTTTCCATTTCATCCCTAAAGTAATGATTATAATAGCTTCTGTTACATGGGGTTGTCTTGAACTTTAAATGAGATAATATTCATAAAATTCTTCATCTGATTCCTGGTTGCTACGTAGTAAGGTTTCAGTAAGGTGTAGCTATAAATATTATTATCATTGCATGTAAAGACCTGCCAGCTACTATAGCTGTCCCTAACAGTCCTTTGAGATGAGAAGCTGTGTTTATAATCTTTTACAAAATAATACCCCTGGGCACAGAAAAGTCACTCTGCCCCAGTAAAGTATTCCAGCCTACAGCAGAAGAGGCCTCTGGGCATAGCAGGGGCTAGAGAAGACCCCTGTGACTCAGTAAATTTTTTTTTTACTGTGGCCACTGTACCACTATAGAAAATCCCTTTTTCCTGATGTTGTTGCCGATGGCCAGGCCAGGGCTGATAATAGGCGATGCCTCTCTTCAGAGAAGGGTTCCATGTGGCTGGTGGAGTGGCCATGGCATTTCTGATGATCGGTGCATTCACAACTTGTCATTCTTTTAGAGTGGATCAGCACAGAGTTACATAGATAAAGAATTAGGCCTCTGGAACAGCCTCTCTTCTAATGCCACCCCAGCAGTCCCCAGTGTCAGGTAGAGCCTTTTTCCTCTATGGTCTTCACATCACTTTGGATAAATATTGCCAAATCCATCCTGTCCACAATCAGCTGTGAGTTCCTTCTGGCTCATAAACAGATGGAAACCTCCCTACACAAACATACACACTATTGCATACACATGTACACATTGCACTAGAGCACAAAGAAACAACATGTTTGAGTCTCAATAAAGAAATCTTAAATATACCATCTTCTCTCCTAGTGCTGCGCATGGAGAGAATTTCAGCTAAGTTTAGATATGGACTCCCCAGAGGAAACGATGTCACCTGAGTGAAACTGTGGTTCAATTTCAAGACTTGCTTATTAAGTGAAATGATAAATAAATAAATACATAAGCAGGAGTATTTGATGATCTTATCCTCTCCATAATGACAACATGAACTCTTAGTGTAGGTGGCAAAAACACAGATGCCGTGTCAAGGGGTAATGGCTTTCACACTAACAGGTCAGACACAGAGATTGCATGGCTGGGAGGGGCCAACATGCTGGGTAGCATGGAGCTGTGACCTGGGAGGGCAGAGAACAGTGGGTGACACTGAGGGGTATCAAAGCATATGGAGGCCAAGAAAGAAGAGAAAAAAAAGAAAGGGATAGAAGGAAAATGTAGGTGAAGGAAAGAAGTTTCCAGCAAATATTGGAAAAAAGAGCATTTAAGCATAAAGGCACAGTCCTGAGAACTCAAGGTCAACATGAAGAGTAGTGTCAGTGACAAGTGAGAGGAGAGTGGCTCAGACAAGGGAATGATGAGAGGAGTAAAACAAAACAAAAGTAAAAAGAAACAAAAACAAAAACAAAAAAGATTAAAAAAACAACAATAGGCTGAAGACAACAAAAAGTCAATGTGGTAATAAAAGAAGTTTCTGGCAAGATCAAATGAAAAACTGCCTCAGAGAGACAGATGAGAAACAGCAAAGAGGAGAGAGAATTGCCTATCATAGAAGGAAAGGTGCATGTCTACATCCACACTAACTCTACTGACCTGAGTAGGTGCTCACTGAAGCCAAGGTGGAGGATCTATCCACAATTTAAACCCAGCTGAAGGTTAAAATATAGGCTATGAGCTTGGTTTTGATATTACCTCCTCTTAACTCAAGGAAGTTATGATAAGGCAGGGTAAGGAATGGTCTAGCTAAGGATGATGAGCCATGGAGGGCCTTTTTGCCTTTGGTTTGCTCCCCCGATACCCTCTTCAAAACTGACACCCAGTGAGCAATCTTCCTGAATAGGGTCTACTCGGGGCCCATTCTACCATTAATAAAAACTTCCTAGCTCCTGTTATCTGGCTCCTGCCCATCAGGTCTCACCTCAGATCCCTGTACCACCTCCTCTAATGGCCCACCTGTGGGATGCTTTCACCTTCTCTGAACAGGCCATGTTCCCATTCACCTCCTAGCCTTTGTATATGCTCTTACCTGTCTAGAACAGCTCACCTTCCCTTATTTTTTCTAATATGAAATTTATTGTCAAATTGGTTTCCATACAACACCCAGTGCTCATCCCAAAAGGTGCCCTCCTCAATACCCATCACCCACCTTCCCCTCCCTCCTACCCCCCATCAACCCTCAGTTTATTCTCAGTTTTTAAGGGTCTCTTATGTTTTGGCTCCCTCCCTAACCCCTTTTCTTTTTCTTCCCCTCCCCCATGGTCTTCTGTTAAGTTTCTCAGGATCCACATAAGAGTGAAAACGTATGGTTTCTGTCTTTCTCTGTATAACTTATTTCACTTAGCATAACACTCTCCAGTGCCATCCATGTTGCTACAAAAGGCCATATTTCATTCTTTCTCATTGCCATATAGTATTCCATTGTGTATATAAACCACAATTTCTTTATCCATTCATCAGTTGATGGACATTTAGGCTCTTTCCATAATTTGGCTATTGTTGAAAGTGCTGCTACAAACATTGGGGTACAAGTGCCCCTATGCATCAGCACTCCTGTATCCCTTGGGTAAATCCCTAGCAGTGCTATTGTTGGGTCATAGGGTAGATCGATTTTTAATTTTTTGAGGAATCTCCACACTGTCTTCCAGAGTGGCTGCACCAGTTTGCATTCCCACCAACAGTGCAAGAGGGTTCTCGTTTCTCCACATCCTCGCCAGCATCTATAGTCTCCTGATTTGTTCATTTTAGCCACTCTGACTGGCATGAACACCTTCCCTTCTTTACCTAACAACTCAGCTCTCAACTAAGGCAAAACTTCCTTTTGGAATTCCCCTGAGGTTCTCAGAGGTAGGAGTCTCTCCAAAGGGGCCACACAGACACAACATGTTTGAGTGCCACAGCCATGGCACTTGACCCAACTCTCTGCCTGTTTTACAATGAACTATGTACTTCTTGAATGACAACAGAAGAACTATGACTTCTCTTGTCATCCACTAGAATATTATTTCTTTGGAGACAAGTATCTGGTATTTGTGTTCTACCCTCAGAGTTCAGCATGATATGTAGCTCACAGTAGGAACTCAATGAATATTTGAATATTGAATGAAGGAAGGAGCAGAGTTTATGTGATAAATACTTCTTTCTTCATCCAGCCTCTGAGCAGAAAGGTGAGGCCAGAGTTTCTGTGTGTTTGGTGGGACAGATAGTAATGACTCTATTTCAGTTCACCCTCACTTGCTAGGCTAGTGGGCTTCCTGCTTTTCTGAGTGCTACGTGCTATGTTTACCTACATTTCCCAGTACCATTAGCTATCACCTATAGGGCTAAACTTATTCTAAATCTGAGGAAGATTTTTAGCATGAAAAACTCACTTGTCATCTGAATTAGTCAGGTTTCTCTAGAGGAACAGAGCTAAGAGGAGATTATATGTATAATAGGAATTGTGTCATGCAATTATGGAGGGTGAGAAGTTTGATAATCTGCCATTTTCAAGCTGGAGGATGAGAAAAACCAGCAGTGTAATCTAATCCTTGACTGAAGGCCTGAGAATCAGAAGGCCAATGTCTGAGGGCAGGAGAAGATGGATGTACTGGTTCAAGCAAAGAGCAAATTCACCCTTTCTCTGGCTTTCATTATAATCGGGCCTTCAATGGATTCGGGGATCCACATCTGCATTGGTGAAGGAAATTTGCTTTACTCAGTCTACTGATTCAAATGTTGATCTCTTATGGAAACACCTTCACAGACATATCTAGAAATAATGTCTTCCCAGCTATCTGGGCATCCCTTTGTCAAGTCACGTTGACACATAAAATTAGCAATCACAAATCTACCCCTAGCAACTTGATACCCATTCCATTTCCTTAAATTACAACTAATCTCCAGATGAAGACAATAACAAGGTTATATGATCCACTTAGCATGATACAACTATCTTGCATACAACTGAAGATGTACTAATCCCTTCCCTAGAAGAGGAAATAAAGTCCTTGAGTAATGTTTGCTCTTCTGATAGCCTGTACCATAAATACTATGATGTAAAATTCACAGAAAGTCAATACATCTTATGTTACATGATAAGGGAATAAGAAAGGAAAGAAAACAAAGATGTTTGTTTAATATATGTATATACACATACGAAAGTATTTATAACAAAATAGAGAGAAGCTATTGAAATACTCAAGACAGAGTCCTCATTTCTGTAACTGGCCATGTGCTTGTAGCTTCTATTTATAACTACCTTCTTCTACTAACTACTCTGAATTCCCTTTGTTGTAGCAAGCATCTCAGCTGCTGTTGGTTCTTGACTTCACAGGGTAGCCAATCTTTTATTCCTGAAAGGTCTGGGCTCTGCAGTCTTTTAGTTCTGCCTAGATTGGATTGTTGGTTTTCCCTTAGCTTAGTCACAGAGCATGATAATACTAAGAGATGCCCTAAGGGACCTCCATATTCCCAACATACTCTTCTCTACCCCTGTTTTGAATTCCCCCTTGGTAGTCAGGATGAACCTCCCTAGTCAGTACCATCACTTCCCTCCTTGCCTGTTGATTCACAGGCATGAGGAGCCCAAAGTGGCCAGGTTGTGGTCTCAACTTCCAGTTCAATGGAATCATTGTTTCTCCTGTTGCAAGCATTCCTCCCTTTGGAACTAAGGTCTCTAGACCAGCAGATCATAAAGTTGAGGGGACAGGAGGCAAACATTTGGCTATTGGGTCACTAGGGAGGATAGTGAATAGTGTCACTGCCATTTCTGCCACTTGAATCTAGGTCCTGTGAATTCTGGCTATAGGGAAAATGGCCATCTGAGCTTCAGAAGAGGCTGAATATGCCTTCACTGAGTACTGAGCAGACTATATGTTGCCTAAAGAGAGAAAAGGGAGGGCTGCAGATGTCTTAGGATATAGCAATGAAGGCCGGCAGTCTAATAACTCTTGAGAAACTATTTTAAAACAATGTAGGGGAATATAGGCAAGACTATGGTGACCCACTTAGGGGAATCACTCTTCTTTATGACTCTGCTTCCTAATTTTCATTTTAACAATACAGCATCACACTCAGGAAGATGAAAGATACACTGTAATTAGAAACAGAGCACACCCACTTACCCGATTTGACACAATTCCTACTAATGAGCATGAACATAATTTAGGATTTTATATTTAAAAAAGTGTTCTCAGGGTGCCTGGGTTGCTCACAGTTAAGCATCTGACTTTGGCTCAGGTCATGATCTCATAGCTCATGGGTTCATGTGCTGCATTGGGCTCTGTGCTGACAGCTCAGATCCTGGAGCCTGTTTCAAATTCTGTCTCCCTCTCTCTTTGCCTCTCCCCAACTTACTCTCACCCTCTCTCTAAAAAATAAATATAAAAAAAAAAGTCTTATCAAATTGACTTTTAGTTCCCTCTGGCTCTTGGCTCCACTGTGTCCTGACCTATAACTCCCAAACCCAGCTACACAAGGTTCTCCACCCACACCTCCACCAAAGTGATTCAGGTCCAGTTGGTCTGGGGAAAGACAACATTCTTCTTATTACTTTCTTTTCCTCGAAAGTTCCTCATGAGAGTCTGAGGCAGACATCAGGGTGGGCTGACAGGCAGCTTCTGGTATCTCATGATTTGGTGTTCTCTGAATCTGCTATTCTATTTTCAAATATATTCTCCTGTTTAAAAGGCCCTTCTGTTGCTTGATTCTCTCCTATCCTGTCTTATTTTAAGCTTTCTTCATGGGCTGGTGTATACCTTATCTTCTCTTGGGTGATCAGGTTTCATTTCAATAAGTTGAAAGCCATATTCTCAGGATTCCAAACTGAAACAAAACATGGTACGGCCTCCCCCCCACACTTATTTATAAATACAAAACCCCAAAACTTTACCAAAGATGAAAACATTAAGTTTTTTTTACTTTCAACCTTAACCAGTCACACATTGAGAAGAATACATGTATCTTTGGAATAGGACCATCCAGAAAACTGAGCCCAGCCTACTCTTACTGTGTGTGTACACCGATCCAGCCTCTACCAGCTGCTCTAATGTGCTATTTGTGTAACTTCTTAAGAAGAGAGGGAATCTCTCCAGGCCAAGGACGCAGCATAACATGATACAAACCATGTTATCATTCTCTATCAGTGTCCCTGCCTCAAAACTCCCCCTCCAATCAACTCCCCATTCTGATGCCAAAGTCTTTTTTTAAAATAGAACTCATGTAATTTCCTTGCTTCAAACTTTCCTCTGATTCCCTATTCCTCCATAGTGAAATCTGAACTTCTTGGGTTGCTGGAGAGTTGGTCCTCTCCTCAGAGAGACACTCGGGGCCACTTCCTCACAACTCATGTTTTGTCTGCAGCCTGCTATAAGGAGCAACCCACACTCAGGTCTCTCAGTTCCTTCCTGTGTTATTCCTTCAGTCTGCACCACTAGCTTCTTCTTTAATTTGCTAAGAAAATGCACCCTATTTAAAAAATATATTTATTTTTGAGAGACAGACAGAGAGAGAGAGAGAGAGAGAGAGAGAGCAAGAATGGGGGGGGAGGTAGAGAGAGAGGGAGACACAGAATCTGAAGCAGGCTCCAGGTTCTGAGCTGTCAGCACAGAGCCTGACACAGGGCTCAAACTCCCAAATTGTGAGATCATGACCTGAGCCGAAGTTGGATGCTTAACCAACCGAGCCACCCAGGTGCCCCAGAAAAATCCACCCTATTAAAGTTAGTTTAATGTCACCTGGTCTGAAAATCATTTTGGTAGAAATAACAGAAAAGTTCAGACTTTCTCACTCAAGCAAGGAGACAGAATAAACACTGGGGAAAAAATAAAAATAGATAAATTTCACTTAATGGAAGGCTCTGCTTTTCAAGTTTTCATTCACATATTTATTCAATAGATATTTACTGAGTGCCTACTATGCACCAAACCCTGTTCTAGGCACTTGGGTACAACAGTGAACAGGGCAGGTCAACTCTCTGCCGTCGTGGAGCTTGTGTTCTCCTGCAGTGAAACAGACAACAGATCTTAAACATGTAAATATTTATAATGTAATAGATGAAAACACATCAGAAAAATCCCAGGGAGTAACTTGGGGAGGTGAGGAGCTCGCTGCCATACAGGTGGTCAGAGAGGCCTCTCCCGTACGGTGACCTTTGAGAGTAGAGCCCCAAGGGACACCTGGCATGGGGTGCCAGCATAGGAAGCTATAAAGGTCCAGACAGAGGTGTATCCCTGATTCAAGAACATCATGGAAATAGGTTAACAAAGAGTGTTTTAGGAGCATAGGTCAGAGAGATGTCAGGGGCCACACAGCATAGGACCTTTTAGGCCACATTTGGGTTTAGGATCATTTGGGTTCTACCCTGAATGATCTGGCAAGCAACTGGAAGGACTGATCAGAAGATCAGAATCTGTAAAAGTGACAGCAGGGCTGTGCTTCCTTTGGATGCTTTAGTGGGGAGTCAGTTCTTCACCTCTTTAAGCTTCTGCTGGTTGCTGACATTCCTAGGCCCATAGCCACATCCATCCAGGCTTCAAGGCCAGCAACTTTGACTCTCTCCGGTTCATTTTCACGTTGCTTTCTCTTCTGTGTGTGTGTATCAAATTCCCCTTTGCTTCCTTCCTATAAGTATACATGTGACTATATTTAGGACCCACCTGGCTAATCCAGGACAATCTCCATATCTCAAACTCTTAACTTCCTCAAATCTGCAAAGATGTCATCATATAAGGTATCATTTACAATTCCAAGGATTAGAATCTGATACATTGGGGTGGCTCTTATTCACCCTTCCATGGCCAGTCCCAACACAAAATGAATTGTTCTGCTTAATAATAAGAAAAGAAACTTTACAGATCCACTCATTATCCAACCAGTAACCTCTGAGGCCCTATTAATTTCCAGACTTTTGAGACAAGGTGCAAAAAGAGATGGGCCCCTTGCCTTCAGGAGACTCATAGTCTACTGGCAAAACAGACATAGCCAAGTGATCCAACAAATGTCAAATTATAATTGTGCCGAGAAACACAAAGAATAGCATGGCTCTGAATCCTGGGGAAAGGGGAGGAGTTAATGCAAGACAGGCAGGTCTGAAAAAGCATCCCTAAAGAAATGATGTTCAAGTTCATGCTTGAAGGATAAATAGGATTTGCTGAGTGAAAAGAGGAAGAGAATGCAAGTCAGAGGAGAGGGAATGTAGAAAGGGCCCATGAACAGAAAGAACAAGATAAGTAAAATAAAATCAAATGAGCATGGGAGGCAGGAGCACAGCGTGAACCAGGAGTGGAGGAGGCTCATCCCAGGGACCTATAGGTCTTGATAAAAAAAACTAGTTCTCTCATGTTAAGTCCTTGAGGTACCATTCAATTCAGGTTTAAAAAAATAACTGCCTGTGAGTGGAAAAAGGGTGGGTGATGGAGGGCTGAGTGGGTGTGTGAAAACTCACTATTTTCCTTTTCATAGCCAGGATCTGAAATGCTAGATTGTCCATTTCCAAACACTTCTCTTTGTGTGGCCTTCTCATACACTCACACCCTGCTCCCAAGCTTGGGGAGGCACCTGGCTCTCAGTTCTCAGACCTGGGATTCCTGTGAATGGCTCAATCCTAGCAGCCCCTCCTTTCAAACTTTACCATCTGTCCCAACCCCACCATATATCCTGATGGGAGGAACTGGTCTCTTTCGTCTTTGTATCTGTCCCAACCTATATTTCCGTACTTCACTCATGGTGGTCTACATGTGCATGAAAGGGAAAAAAGAAAACCAAAATGTCTGATCTGCCTTTCTCAGGGGGGAAGAAAGGGCTAGGCTGGCTTGAGTCCTTGGAGTGTGGGGCAGTGTTAGTATGAGAACCCCTCTTTGAAATCTAGATTCAGAGCACAATGAGACCACAATAAAACAAGTCTAATTGAATTATGAGAGCAAAGGGGATGAGGGCAAGACAGCACAGGAACATCACCAAGCCAGAAGGTCAGAAAACCAGGAACACTGGAGTTCAACAGACAGAACAAGGGTGGGGAACGGGGATGTAATCCAAGCAGATTCTTGGGAAGGAGGACCCACACCAGCAACAGAACACAGATGCATCCTTGGTACAGACGAGTGGGTCTGTTTAAAGAAATCAAAACAAGACAAATGGACACAAAAGCTTGGCAACATTTACTATTTATACATAGTTACACAAATGAAGGATTTTAATATGAAAATGGCATTTGGCAGCCTTTTATTTGGTAACTTTCTCCAAATTAGATTATGTGATATATCAAAATATTCCTACAAAGTGCATCTAATCTGAAATAGATTAAAGAAGTAGGCCATTCCTCCAGGTACTTATTGTCAAGATTCGGACTGGAATCCAGGACTCCTAAATCCTGAAATTTCCTTCTTCCTACTAAGCTATTCAATCCCCAGTGGAGCCAACACCGGGTTCATTGTGCAGACTCCCAATTAATCACAGTAGAAAGCACTATTTGCCAAGTGAAAATCCTCTATTTTGAATTCTTAATCCCCCCACCAGCTGAGTTTACCACAAAGACATGAATATATAATTGAGACATAAAGAAAACATGCCACCAAATTAAACTGTCCTAATTTTAAATCAATAAATTCTTTCTCAAATGACATGAAATGAAGATCTCTCAAAAGAAAAACACTGCTCTGGCAACTCCAGGAGCATTTCACCACTGAGCCCATCTCCAGCAGAAACCAATTAGATTTTTACCATCAGACACTAATTTACCACAGATGATGTTCGGCAGGAATAGAGGTGTTAAGATATATGCCAAGTGGTGACTCCTTAAAGCCTAAATGAGCCTGGATACATCTGAAAGTCTGAGACTCCTTCACCTGCATGCAGTGGGCTCTCAGGTACCCGTGAGAGGAGGCTGCTGGCAAGGAACCAGTCTCCCAGGTCCCACAGGTGTGGGCCCCTTGCAGCTCACTTTTATCCTTAGCAGCATCCTCACCCTCTCTGGTAAAATCACCATGAGGGGAGAGCAAAGAGTCTTACTGTTGTGTACTCTACTTACTGGTGTACAGAGAAATGTAGCTTAACTTTACTATGGAAAAAGAATCATTGTTATAACTGCAATGTTTACACAACATACATTTTAGTGTTTTAAAAACTGACTTGCTGGTAGAAGAGGTTTTGGCAACATTTCCCCTTTGTATCTTTACCATGCAAGGGACAAAGAACTCGTTGGGTTTGTATATATTCCTTTATTCTGATACTTCTCTCTTCCTACTGAGGTTTATTGACCCTGGTGCTTGTGATTTTCTATCCTACTGATAGACTTGTAGATATTCGTCCTTTTGCCAGAACAACTTTCTTCTTAACGGAACTTTCCTTGAGGAAGAAAAGTGATGCCTTCTCTCCTGACCTAAAAATTCCTATTCGCCATTGAGGGGGTTGATGAAATGTAACCATGTAGTTTTGCCTAGTCTTGCAGATAAATTCAATTACTCCCTCTCAGTATATTAAAAGCATTTATATACATGAGCATCTTAACCTCTGTTACTGTAGAAGAGAGTTATTTGTAAGTGTAGGGGTGCCTTCTGCTAGACAGGGCAGGAACTCTGAGTTGTTGTGTCCCCAGTGCCTAACTTCAAAATACTGGTAAATGGAATTGAAAAGTTTCAGTTGACATCTCTCAATCTGACAACAGATCGACTGAAACACATAGTCACCAACTTCTTCTCATGCCCTAAAAAGCTAGGTATTTCAATTTTAGCAAAAACTAAAGAATTCTTGGAGGCTTTTAAGTCTTTCAAGTACTTAAGAGTCCTCTGGCAACAGCCATGGTATTCAGATCCGTGATCCTGGCCTTGATAACACTTTCTAATGGCAAAACCTTTAGGAATGTTGTATGAGGAATGTTTCAAACATATTATGGGATTAGCCAGATCCATATCAGTGGGTCATGAGACAATAAGGAGGCATCATGCAATCCTTAAGTAGGACTATTTGTCTCAAGTTCAGCTTGGACTACTGGAAGCTTCTCATGTGGGAATGAGGATATATAGGAATGTACTTTAAAAGGGCTACTCATTCAGATCTGATGTTTGTTTGCCCTTCTCCTCAAACAAAATGTATGTCTTATGTGGAGGCTGCAGGGATATATCAGATCCATGAGGAATCCCAACCACTATACTATTAGAATACGAGGCAGCTCAGACTCTCTGGGATTAACCATGTCAGGGATAAGAATTCTGTGGTCGCTTAAAGACCCTCCTGCGGGAGCCCTAGCTGCTTACCTGGAGGGATGTTGTGTGACTCCTGTAAGTATTTTCAGTGAAGCAATAGGGTAAGGCTTCCTGAACTTTCTGCTTCCTTAGAGCCATGAATGGTGTGAAGGGCTTGGACAGGGCAACCCTATTTTTATTTACTGATGTGACCAGGAAACACCAGGAGGCAAATGTCAAGTTTTCCAAACTGCTTCCAAAAGGGGAGGCCCCTCCCAGCCATTCCAGAAGGCACAGAAAATGCCATTATTAAACCAATATGACTTTCATTACAGCAATTTTCTCAGATTTCTTTAGTCTAAGAGACTCTTCAGCCCATCCATTGTCAGTAACTGCATGAAGAAATTTAAGAACTCACCAGCTAGAACAGAAATGCTTCATTTGCATGCTGTCTAAATTCTGTAAATCAACTTCAGGTAAAATGCCCTACTTCCTTGTCATTCCCCAGGGTACTTTGAGGATCACTCTAATTTTGTGGTGGGATTTAATTTCCTGACTTTTTTAAAGTTCTGTTGAATTCAGATGCACAGTCTTATGATCAGACTGAATGTTCATGTTCATCCATTTCAGAGAGAGGAAAGATAATTTGGAAAACAGTTTGGGATGGTAAATGTGACCTATTGTCACACAGGGCTATTGAAACCCAAAGAACACAGATGTACTCAGAAGGTGACTTCTGTTGATTCAGAACTGGATGGTGATGTTTCCCTCCAAAACAGGCTGGGAAAGCTGCAGCCCAAATGGAAATTAGTTGGTACAAAGGTCTTCTCAATGCTATGGGATTCTTGCAGTGCCAGGAAGGCATGGTGCTTTCTAGGTGATGTGGCTGGAGAGACAGAAATCTTTGCTTTCAGTGTAAGGATTACAGCACATTGTTCAGTTTGAAATGTTGTGCTTCAAATTTCCTTTTGTAGAGTTTCAGAGTGGGGTGGGGGTGGGGGGGATGGTCTATGGGGCATAGGTGTCCAGAAATTAAAAGCTATTGTTCCTGTTACCTTAATCATAATAATGAGTTTGATTTGACAAGGTCAATTAATTACTCAGGTTTGGAAAGCAGCATGATTATACATATCAGTGGGTAAGAGGAGAGGGCCCAGAACAGGAAGATAAAAGGTAAATGAAGGGCTGGTACCGCCCAAGCTCTATCTTTTTCAAGTTACCTGCCTGTACTATCTCCCTGGCCTAGGCCCTTTCTCTCTGGAATTCTACTAACACAGGGAATGACAACAACATTCTGGATTCTTTCTCTCATTTCTGCCCCATTCCAAAGACAGTGTTTCCTCCCTTTCGTGAGCTTCAGAGATGTTTGACTCCAAAAGGCAGGTAATTAACTATCAAACAATAGCAGGGATTTTCAGATTAATTCTGCTTAGCAAGAAACTGGAAAACTCATTTACACCAAACAAAAGGGAGGGGGTGATTAGATGTTCCAGTGACAAAAGAGAGACCTAGAAAGGGCCTTGGAAACTGATAGAGACCAAAAGTTTTATTAGTTATTATTATTTTTATTATTATCGCTATTAAAGTACTACCCCTGTTTTATGAGCACTGTATGCTAACACTCGCATCATGCAGATGTGTCTCTGAATGAGATTAAAGCTCTTCAGGTGTACGACCCAGGCCTCTGTGTGTGGATGAAAAAGATCTTTGCTTATGTTCTGCAGACCACCAGGGTCACTGTGCTGTGCCATCATGCAAGGGTGCTTATGAAATGATGAGGGCTTTGAGATATCTTCCATATTGCCCTTAACTTAGCAAACAGTTCAGTCCCACAAAGTGTTTTATTCACTCTGTGCTCTCTATGATTCAGTCTCTTTCAAAGAACTATAGAGACAGAGGTGGAGGTATTTTAGATACCCTGAGAAGCAGCAGGTTTAAGAGAGGAAAAGGGTTAAAATATGCAGCTGGACTCCAGAAGCAGGCGCTTATTAATTACATTCACAAAGCAGAACACCTTAAGGTCAAGGGATGGAAATCATTAGACCCAAATTTCAATAAATCTAAAATGGATCTCCCTCACGCTGACCTATAAGATTGTGTTCTGGCTGCCCAAGTGAAAATACGTGGGTGGTATTTCTTACTTTTCACAAACTCGTATTGAATGGAGGATTCAAGCCATCTTAAAATTAAGAAGTCCAAAGATCTGAAGTGCTCCACAACACATGATGCTTTACCACATGAGGGTTTAGATGAGTTAGTATCAACCTGCCCTAGAGCACTCAGATAAAATCTCAATGTCCTGGCCCACTCCCCCACCAATTCCCACATGTAACCAACCCCCAAATTCTGTCTATTTTCCTTTGGATATATCTTCAGACTCTGGGCTTTCTACTCTGCCCCAGCTAACAGAGGAACTCCAGTCCTCTATCTTTATAATAATACTCTCTTGTCTTAAAAGACCTCTGTCTTTTCCTATTTCCATGTTCTCTACAAAATCCAATTCTCTTTTCTATACCACAACGGGCCCCTCAAATCAATGAAACCCACCTTTCATTTACATGTGCTGGCCCATAATGGTACTCAACTTTCTAAGATGATAGAATATTCTTTCTATTTCTATACTACTTGATAGAGCAGCCACTGGTCATATGTGGCTACTGAAGCACCTGAGGTGACCAGTGTGATTGAAGAAGTAAATTTTAAATTTTATTTGGTTTTAGCTCATTTAATTTTAAATAGCCACTGTGGTAGGTATGTACTTAATTCAGTTCTGTTCCCTCCCCCTTCTCACCACCAGCCCCTGCTGCCTTTTCCCTCATCCTCCTTCCATGCTGCCCCCTAGAGCCACTTTCTTAGTCAAGGTTGTCCTTTATTCCTGGCTTGCCTAGAAGACATGTCCCACCTGATCACCTGGACTCTCTGTGTACAACTACGATCCTGCTCCTTTCTCCATGTTGACCTTGGACAATGCAAATCAAAAGAACCATTACCATTTTCCTGCAGACTGGTCTAACATTCTGGGCCATGGAGGCTTAGATCTCTGTGTTTTGATATTCACCCTTAACTCTGCCTGGTGCTTCTCATGACTTCACTTAATAGTTGTTCTCCCAACCCCCTATACTGACCACTACAGGGACCCTCTTCTGCAGCCCAGGCTAGACTGACCCAGTCCATGTTCTAGCTGCTTGACCAGCCTGGCCAAGACCTTGAGAAAATATCCCCAGTCCCAACAGCCTAGGGAAGATTTTGGAGCATTTAGGTAGCCCCAGAGCTATATTTATTTATTTAAAGTTTATTTATTTGTTTTGTGAAAGACAGCAGGGGAGGGTCAGAGAGAGAGGGAGAGAGAGAGAATCTAAGCAGGCTCTGCACTGTGTGTGCAGTGCCTGATGTAGGGCTCGAACTCACAAACCATTGAGAGATCATGACCCAAGCTGAAATAAAGAGTTGGACACTAAACCGACTGAGCCACCCAAGTGCCCCATCCCTAGAGCTGTCATTTAAAGAAAAACAAAACAAAATAGAAAGGGAAAATACAGTTCAACAGCAATATACAGAAGAGACGAACCCATAAAAACAAAAGAAAGGAAAGGTTCTAAGCATTTCCCTTTTTCCTTTACCACAAGAATATGCAATGCTATCCATAGATTTAAAAACTATCCTAGCAGAAATGCACACATCTAGAACTTGCCACCAATGAAAGGTTGTCCTGAGGACAAGATAGACTGAAAATTATGTGCTCAGCTAAAGTTCTGGCAAACATGAACCAAGAAAAGGCCTCTAACCCTTCACCCCTGCTCTTGAGCTGAGACAGACCAGTGCTTAGCAGCATGGGGAAATCTGGCTGCCACATAAAAGGACCAATCTGATTTCTATATATGTCATTTCTGAATTCTATTAAAATATACAATCAGATTACATGGGGGTAAGAGGAACAACATTGCAGGTGTTTCCAGGAGTGTCTGGAGCAGGTTCGTACCCCAGGATTCAGTCAACAGCAGCTATACTTCTAGAAACTGAATTCTTGGGGATGACTTGGGCAAACATCACAGAAGTCCATTTCCACCTGAATGGGAACTAACTCTTCAAAGGTGGCTTTTTGTTTATCTTCCTGTGCTAAGTGGTTGGGCAAGGTACCAGTAACCAGAGTTGTTTCTCAGTAATTATTTACCATATGACTAAATGAAAGTACTCATAAGTGCATAACAAAGGGCTGAAGTTCTGAAGCTGACACTTGCAAAGGTGGCTTCACTGCTGTCAGCAGGAACTCAAAAGATCCAGAACAAAGAACTGGTGGGGTACAAAGGGTATTCGATAACAAGAGGAAAGACATAATCCCAGACCTTAAGCAGCTCACATGATACTATGAAAATGTCATTACCTTCCTTCCACGTGTGTTTATTTTTATGTGAACCTGACTGCATATGCATAAGTACACACACTCATGGGCAGACCATCAGTTCAGTTTTTCCTGCTGCTGCTAGCTTGTCTGTGTGCATCTGTGTGTGTCTGTGAGTGTTTAATGATTGTAATACCATTCTGAAAACTTAATATGTCTGACTTTCATTCCAGCAGTGTTCTGTTCAGGGTTGAATAGCAACTTCAACAAAATCCAGACAGTCAGCTCCTGCTAGGGGAATTAGGGTTTATGTTCACTACAATAAATGATCCCAAGATAAATATATTTCTTTTTTTTTTTAATCCTGGATGGTGATGTATCCTCTTTCCAATACAGAAATGGGGGAGTCTGGCTCTATTTAGTTTGTCTGATTGCTTCTAAGAGGGGGGATAGGTTGGCTCTGAAAAACTATGGTCCACTATTCATTAAAGTGTCAATAATGCTCAGCCCAGGCATATCGACAGCGGATTAGCTTGGGCTGAGTCTGTGTACAAGACCAGTGCCTTTTTTAACCTAGCTTGTTTCCAAATCAATACACCCATCAGCATTCGAAAATTAGCCCAAGATGAGATTCCAATACTTGAGGTGGTGTGTCATGCTAAGAGGCCACCTAGCCAAGTCACAGATGTAAACACCTAGCTGGGGATTAGACATTTTCCATTAGTGTGGACATGAGTGAAGATTGATGTAGACCCCTTCACCTCACCTCTCCTATGTCTCCACCCGTACACACACTCCACTTTCTGTCTTTGAGCCTGTATAAGACCTCTGGACTGTAAGTTCAGCCATTTGCTTCAAAAAGTAGTTATTAAATGTGCACTTTGGATAAGGTACTCTCCCAGGTATTTAGGGCAGAAGTGTGTGGGTGGGTGTGTTGGGGGGTGGAGGGAGAGCTTAAGGAAAACAAATGACAAAAACATGGTCCTTATTTTCAGAGAGGTTTAAGCATTTTTCACTATTCCTTCCATTTTCCAGGTCCATAAAGGTCCTACTCCATAAAGCGAATGTCTGTACTAGTGGGCATTTCCTGATTTCTCTTGCCATTGCTGGGTATCCTGCTCTCTTGACAATACATGTGTGCAGGTGGGGGTGCAAGGGGAACATGGTTTCAGGGAGGGGTTTCAGAAGCACCCTTTGGCAGAGATTACAGATGGTGACCCTGAAGCAGTTACCGGGCCTCCTCATCGAATATGATTTTCAAACTTTTTTTTTTTTTTTGCCAACTATCCACCATAATAAAAATGTATTTTATATTAAAAACTTACACACTCTGAAACAAAAATCTTATATAATGATACTTTTTCTGCTGTTTGTAAGACACTGATACCTTCTATGAAATTCCATTTCCTTTAAAAAAAATTGCTGCTTGCATCCAGCCGTTTGAAAAAGATTCATTTGGAGAACCAATAATAGAAAAGGCCATCGCAATTTCTTTTTAGAAGAGAGCAAAATAAGTAAGAACAACGTGGTGTGGCCAAGCTCTGCCCCGGTAGGAAGGACGCTGCTGTCCTGGCAGCCCCTGCCCAGGGCCAGTGTCACGGTGCCCTTGGGTGGTTGTGTCTCATGCCCACTCGCATCGCCTCACCCTTCAACTGCGCATGGCCACAGCCCAGGGTGGGCAGCCTCCTGCCTTCTCACAGCTAGGGTTCCCATCATACCTCCAGCTCCTTGTGTTCTTCCTTCTCCAGTCACGTTCCTGCCCTTGTTTACTGACCAAGTCCATCCCCTTTCCTTGGGCTCCCTGACAAGAGAGTGGCAGGAGGCGTCTCCCCAAGAGAAGCTTCTTGCCCCAAATGGCATTCAGCTGTATGGAGGGAACTGAAAATCGAACTGGGGAAGAAATTCCAGCAGAAGGGCCAGGCTACACTGCTCAGGGCTTAAGCTTCTGAGATCATAGAATGAGGAATTTGGCCCACTGTAAAAGAATTTTAAAAAGCTAAAATGCAATATCAGTATTTAAAGATATATTAATGATGGGGCACCTGGGTAGCTCAGTTGGTTAGTGTCTGACTTCAGCTCAGGTCATGATCTCATGGTTCATGGGTTCAAGCCCCAGGTCGGGCTCTATGCTGACAGCTCAGAGCCTGAAGCCTGCTTTGGATTCTGTGTCTCCCTCTCTCTCCACTATCTCCCACTTGTTCTCTCTCTCTCTCTTCAAAAATATATAAAAAATATTTTAATAAAAATATATTAATAGCTAACACTTCAACAGTACTGTAGGCCTGCTTCTAAGTGTTATGTAAAGTGTAGTCCTCAGCAAGCTGCTCACAACATTGATTCCATTTTACAGAAGGAAAGCCTGAAGCCCAGTTAGTAACTTGATCTGAGTCTCACAGCCATAAAGAGGCCAAGTCTGGTTCTGAGCTCTTACTCCCTAATTAAGAGCTGCCCACCATGGTAAAGTGTCATGTGAATGCCCCAGGGTCAGTTCTGCTTCATGGGGAATAGGTAGGAATCATTCCCAGGGCCTGAAAAACTCAGCCAGAGCAGAACCAAGAGAGATGCAAAACCAGAACATTGACATAGGCCTAAAACTCTGGGGGCAGGAACTTGGGGTGCCACCAAACACAGTGAATCAGATGCAGGTTATTAAAAGGGAGATGTGGCATCAGAAACCCAGGGCTGGGAGATGAGAGACACAGGCAAGCTGGAGACAATGGAGGTGGCTGTGAAGGACACGTCTCAGGTGGGCATTCAGAACGTGTGTGATGGACTCTGCTTTCTTGAAGGCTGCTCCAGGGTATGGCACGTGTGAAGTGCCAGAAGAGCTAAAACACTGGTCTTAAAATAAAGCAGGCCTAGAACTGGATGGAACCTAAAAAAAAAAAAAAAACTTAAGGGAAGAAAAAAGCCAAGGAAAGCAATAATTAGAAGATAATTTTCTGAGAAAATATATTATTGGAACAAAAACAAAAACAAAAAAATCCTAGTCCTATTCAACACTAAAACTTATTTCAAAGTTCAGCTTCTAACCACAAACTGACAGTTAGTTGTCCTATTGTCCTGGCCAGATGGAACAAACTGAATGTATCTCTGCTGGAGATAACAGAAAAAGTGTTCAATACAGGCTCTCCCAGCCATCTATCCAGACCATCCAGCCAAGCGACGCCTACCTTGCACAATGAGGTGGACCCTTGAGGTCTTTGGGTGGTTGTCCGTCTGCACAGAGCACGTGTATGGGCCCTCGTCATACACATCCACGTTCTGGATCTCGATGCTGTACTGGGTTTGGGTGTTGCTCAGGAGGACCACACGTGGGTCCAGGCACCACTTGTCATTCCCAGCGTAGAGGATGGTGCTGCGGTTTAGCCAGGCCACCCGGGTGACCCGGTTGTCAATTGTGCACCTGGAGGGAAGACCAGACGGTTAAGTCCAGGGATCAGAGAGAAATGGGAACCAGCACATACGCATATCTTGCTTGATTTGTCATGGTTGGCATTTTCTGGGATGGGGAAACAGAAGTCTTATAAGATTATTGTCTCAGAACACTATCTGAGATTTCTGGGCCTTGAACAGCCCAGTGCTTCTTAAACCACCTAAGCACAAGCCTACTTCGACAGTCATTACTATTCAATAGTAACAACTGGAGGCATCTTCCACACCCAGAGTGGCTAGGCCCTTTGAGCACCATAGCTCGCCCTTTGCTTAAGGATTCCCATGATGTAGGCATCTGGGGAGTACTAAGTCATCCAATATTTATAACAACCCTATGAGCAAGGTTCTGTTGGTAAAAGGAATGGAAGAACAAAGAAACTAAATATTTCTCCCAAGTCACACAGATAATATATGCCAGATCAGAGACCTAGATTTTGACTCCTAAACATTATCTCAGAATAGTGAATTCTAACAGAAGGCTTCTGAAGTCAAAACTAAATATGGACCACCACCATTGCTATTCATCTTCATTATACCCAGGGGCAGAAATGTTCAATTACTGTGAGACTAAAGACATTTTCTAAAATCTCAAAACTGTTTGCACATGTAAAAATAGATTTTGTCTTTTTTATTTTTGCATCTGGAGTCCCCAAATTGTGGAAGCTCCCTTCCCTTTCCTTACACTTTCAAATTTTCCAGCTTCTCTCGCCAAGTCCTAATCACATCTCTCTGTCTGTATTCATTTCCTTCTCTCAATACACCAAGTATGTTCTATGGCCTTGGGCGAAATTCACAAATAGTGTCCTGATCCTAACTATAATGCTGGAAATAGCAATGTAGCTCAGTATGTATAATGATGCCTCAAATTTATATATTCCTTTGCAGTGTACAAAATGCTTTTACATCCACACTGTCTCTTTTGATTCTTGCAGCAAATCTGTGAAGTAGATGATCTTACCCATTGTCTACTTTAAAGATCAGGACTCCACTATTTGGAAGGGTCTGGTGACTTGCCCAGGTTAGAGAGCTAGGAAGTGACAAACCTCTCAGCCAGGTCGTCTAATTCCTGGTCCCGTGGCCTCCTCAGAATGTTCAAGGGAAGGGAGAGTTCAGTGGGGAAGGATGATTGTTTCCGCTGAATTCTCAAAAAAAAACTAAGAATTGCCACTGAGCACACCAGCTTCCCCGGGTGGTCCTCTCAAGATGCGATATCCTGTTCCGTGCATCCTTTCTGCTTGTACTTGTGTAAATGTCACAGGATCATTGCAGGGCCACTCAGGCACAGGTGGGGAGCCTTGCTGAAAGTGCCTGTGGGGAAAGCGGCTCAACTAGAAACACCTTTGCTCTGGTGTCCAGCAAGTTCTATGTTGTTCATTGTGTTTTCTAGACAATGCAGGTTGTAAATGATGGAAGATCTTACCTACCAGGGAAGATCAAGGGAATATTTCTGGAATTGGACATGGGTCAATTGCATCAGAATTGCATGAGGGATTTGTTCCAGGTTTTTATTCTCACCTCCTATCCTACTGATTCAGGCTTTGGGTATCCAGAAATAAGAATTCTAACAACATTCCAGTTGGGTAATATCCCTACCAAAGTTTGAAAAACACTGGTATGGAGCCATGTGTCCAGGACTAGCTACATAATTTGGGGGGCTTCGTACAAAATGAAAGCGCAGAGCTCTTTGTTCAAGAATTATTAAGAATTTCAAGAAACTGAGAACAGAGAATTTAACCATATGCAGGGTCCTTCTGAATGCAGGGCTATGTGTGACTAAATACATACCCTAAGTTGATCTCAGACTTTATTGTGCTTATGACGCTTCTTGGGATCTTATTAAAACGTACATTCTGATTTGGTAGGCCTGGAGGGGGGCGGTTCCTGAACTTTTAGTTCTGAACTTTTAGTAGTCTCCCAAATAATGCCAATGCTGATGGCTCTAGAGCATTCCTTAAGTTGAATAAATCTAGTGGTGAAACATATGAACACTAGGGTTGGGGAAGCACTCAGCTAAGCACCTCACTATGTTAAAGTGTGGTCAGAAACCCAGCAGATCATCATCCCTTGGGAGGTTGGTAGAAATGCAGAGACGTTGCCCCTCCCTCAGATGCAATGAATGAGAATGTGCATTTTAGTAAGATAACACATGTGAAGTTTGGGCTGGTCTAGAATGCACTTCAAGACTTCCTTTGGCTTTGATGACAATACCTAGAATACTCTGAGAGCAAATGAGAGGTGGAGAAGTATGGCCAACAAGGAAGCGCCTGATGCCATCCCCTCCCTTAGGTTCCCTGCAGACATTCCTGATGTTCTTCCTCTCAGGTTGCCTCCCTTGAAATGTGGATTTGGAACCACAGTGTTTTGAAATCCCTGAAGGACAACACACTCCACAGGATACTTTACTAGTAATACACCTGGGATGTTATTTGTCTTAATTACCTTAAGAGTGGTCCTTGTTCTACATTTTGCTTGGATCCAAAGCAGAGAGATAGACTTTCATATTCATGGCTAATATTTACTGAACACATATTATTGTATACTCGGTGCTATGGAAGCCTATTATATAGATTACTTTATCATCTCAAAAACCTGGTAGATTCACTTATTAATTCCAGTTTACAGATGGAGTTAAATTGAGTTAAAAAAATATCCAGATTGAAAAAAAAATACCTGAATTTAGTAGAATAACAGTGGTATTAAGCTTCGGAGCCAGAATTCAGACCTAGTTTTATTTTATTTGGTTTCAAATTTGGTATTCTTGAATGTCCTCATAAGCCCTCATAAGCACATATATATATGTGCCCTATATAACATTTAAATTCAATGTGCAATAGAATCAGCAGCAAACCCTGATAAAATACAGATTGCTGGGCCCCTCCCTGGTCTGGAGACCACATTTTTGAAAGCCATTAATTTAGACATCTGGTTTCTGGTGAAATGAGAGCTGCAGAGCGAGTAGGCACTAGGAAATGACCCTTGTTTGAAACAGTTTTCCATTACTTTAAAGGAGAGAACTTCCTTGCAACCAATCTGCTCTGGAAAGCCAAAAGCAGAGTCCTAGTTAGTTTCTCCTCTAGCAACTAAAATTTGACCAGACACCAGGTGAATGGTCAGCCGTGGTGCAGGAAATTCTGATCAGCAACCTCTGCACAGCTTGAATAATTGTTTTTGATGCCCGCAATGGGGCATCTCACAGCCTCTCTGAGATGAATCCGAGAGGACAGTCGTGGGCTTCCTGTGAGTGTCTAATTATTGGAAATTGACTGAAACGAAGCAGTCTCACTACACCGCACTGTGTGTACAGGGCCAAAGATGTTCATTTGCAGATACACTAATGCTCTGAACACAGCCAATTTCCAGCACAGTTATGCGGCCCCTGTGATATACTACACTGAAAAGCTGGCATAGCTTCAGCTGTGGTTTTGGGCACATCCAAGGTCATGTTTAGATGTCCAAACTGTCACTGCTGGATATCAGTCTTGCTGAGTCTCCACGGCATTAATGCTGGCTTCTGCAGAGATGGATCACAAAGGTAACTTGGCAGCCAACTACAGTCACCTCCTCATACCTGTCCCCATCTATCCGTCTCATTTATCGAATCTCCACAACAATGCAGAGGAGACAATTCTCCCAGGTTAAAAAAAAAAAAAGAAAAGCAAGCATAATTGCTCCCTCAGTCAGAATGCTCTGGTTGGGGGGGTTTGGTAGAAGACTGGGGTGGAAAATTCCATCAACCGGTTCCCTTTTTGCAGAGATGGTCCTTTACAAAGATCTACAAAAGACGTTTCAAACACATCACAATATTTCATGTCCTTCAGGAAGGTAATTAACCATATGATTAAAGGTAGGGAAGGCTTCAAATTCAACTCTCCCTAATCCAGGCAAGTACAGATGACAACGACCACTTGTTATCAGGAAATGGTCACAGGTCAGGATAAGACAGGCCAGGAAGGGAGATGCAGAGACAGAAAGAGTTGAAAGTACCCTGCCTAAACCTTGATAGACTCTCTCCTTTCTCCCTGCATTCTTGAGATATGCTAAGCTCCCAACCTGAGCATCCTTTCCACCATCCTGGCAGACATACGAAGAGAAACAACGTCTATAGACCTAAGCCTTCTGAATGGATCCCTGGAACTCCCAATTCCCCACCTTCAAACATCTATCTCTCAATTCTAAAATCTCCAGTCTTCTAGCTTTAATGCTGCCATCACTTATTTCCATCCTCCAGCCCTCTGGCCAGTGGCCATCAGCATTCAGTGTTTGTGTGAATGGCCTTCCTTTCCTACCAGGCCTGTGAACCTCCTGGTTTCCTACAGACAGCCCATGGCCTGACCTATGAGATATCCTAGCAGAATCCAAACAGACAGACAGAGCCTGGGAAAGATGCTTGTTTATTATTTCACTGATGAGCCAGAGTGTCCTTCACAGTCTATGTGTCTATCTGCACCCTACTCCTTTCCTTGGAGAAATTTCTTTATAAAAAGAGCAGGCCTGATCTTTTTGAATACAGATAATCCAGGGTGTGTGGCCTGCATGGATTGGGAATGTATTTTCTTTGATGATGAAAATGTTCACATATAGTTGAGTAGAAGAAGATCAGACATACATGCCTATGCTGTACCTTGCACCCGAGCACAGTGTATGGCAGAGAAAGCTGTCATACCTGTCATTTTCTGTAGTTGCAACAATTGTGCCAAAGCTCCAAAAATACAGCCCTCTATGTCCTTAATCTCTTGCTGATGAATAGTGGCTTTATTACACTTGCTGCATTTATACATAGAGTAACAGCAAACAATGATTAAGCAAGCCCAGGATGAGGGGCTGCAGAGATAGAATCATAAGAGTGTGGATCCAGGGTCTCAAGCTACTTTAGGATCTGAAAGGAAATGAGAAAGAGAAAGAGGCAGACAGTGAGTGTGTGTCTAGAAATCGTAGGAAAAATAGAGCAAAAGTATCTTCTTGGAATCTTCTAAGGACAAAGAGAGCACTGAAATAAAGAGAAGGATTATTGCAGAAAGAGAGAAAAATCCAGGCTTAGCCTTTCTTAAACACACCCGCCTGAAGATCTGAGGATTATAATGGATCCAGACAGTGGGTAATCCAACCATTCCTTCTATCAAATGGCCCTTTAACTGCTTTTGAAAAGCAACACATCTTAAGCAACGCTTGAGACTACAGTGAAATAAGAGCTTCCGCCCTTCACAGCACCTGGTCACAATCTCCTCTTATTGCACAGAAATGCTCCAGCTGCCCCTAAGTTTGGTTCCTCTGAGCTTTTGGCTTGTGCCCCACCCCTAACTACAAGCTTCACAGAGAATCATTACAATGTGGACAGCTGAGAAATACCGAAACCCAGCCTCATGGAGTTTGCATGTGTGTCTTCTAGATCTGTTCCTGGGGGAAAACCAACAGGCAAAGCAAGATGCTTTATCACCAACCTGATGAAAATTCAGACATCACTGGTACCTTAGCCTTTTATTGTAGGAGAAGACTTCCTTAGTAGGGTTGCTCATTTTGACTCTACTGGAGTCTAAGTTCAGGTTGATATTTATAAAATTATCTTGGGCTATACAGAGACAAAAACACTGAACTTAACACTCCATTCACACAGGCCTTGAATCCCTCAATTACTACTGTTTTTTGTTTAACACTGAAAAGAAAAACAGATATGGGCTATAACATCTTTCTTAGTTATGAAAATGACAACACTGCCCATTCCTGGGTAGAGACAGAAGTCCTAGGAGAAGGACCAGGGATGAATTCTAGCTTGCACATGCTACCCTGGGATCCCACACTGCTGGAGGGTAGCTATGGTCTGAGGGTGGGTGGGAAGAGCCATGAGAACAGGCTGTGAAGTCAGACTGCAGAAATCATAGTCCCGGATCTGTGCTTGCCAAGTCTCAGTAAGTTTCATTTCACTCATCTGCAATGGAAATAACATTTCCTCCTGCATGGGGTTAATGAAAAGATTAAATGGACCCATGCATCTAAATGCATTCCTTTGCACTTAGAAACTCAACAAACAATGTGATTATACAATGTTATACACACTGCTTTCTCATCTTCCATGTAATGTTGCAACACTGATTAAAAGGTAAGTTCTTGAAAGCAAGGGCCATGCCTTATTTTTCTCATGTACCCTAGTAAGCATTCAATACATATCTGTTGACTGATTAATTTTTGTTTAAGATCACTCATCTATCACAATCTCTTCAGAAGTAAAAGATCATGGAGACTGTGTCCAGGAAAGGCCCAGGTTGTGAGGATAACTACTCTGCCCATCATTTATAATGAATTTATAATGCAAAATGCAGACACCTCCCTCAATGCAGTGGAGGCCCTTCCATTTCACTAATGTCTTGAAGATGAATCCAGAAGGCTTGGCTTTGTAGACCTCCAAGAAGTGTTCCATATAAGCACCCCTATCCACCTAAGTCAAAGAAAGTAGCATCACCTCAAAACAAACTGCTGAGTGAGGTGGGCCATGACTTGTCTGAAATGAATGGCACAAGATTTTGATTTGTTCTAGTGATAAAAACCAAGTGCAAACTCAAATATTGAAGAAGGCTTGGAACTGCTTATCTGGTCACATCACATTTGTAAGCCATTGCTCCCACAACCCACTTTCTTACTCTATAACTGTCACATGCATGCAACACTGTGGGCTATGAGTCATCTTGATCATGTCATACAACCACAGAAGAAATCAATGGAGTCTTTTTTCCCTAGGTGACCAAAGTCAGGCATCCAGAAGGTTATTATTATTATTATTATTATTATTTTTACCATTCCTTTCCCTAACATATACAAAATTGTCTAAACCTAGAGGAGGGTCTCTTGAACTCCTTGGTGGAAACCAACATTTCCTAAGAGAGAGAACCCAGAAGTGCTGAGGGAAAAGTTCAGTGGAGATTCACTCTGGACTTTATCTGCCATTTGACCTTGGGGTCCAGTGAATGATCTCCTGCAAAGCCTCACCTAATTTCCCACTGCTTTAGGCAAGATGTGTGTCTGGTATTTGGATTACTTCTCACTGTTACCTGAGTGTTCTATTCACTTGTAGGATTCAGTAACCCACTGTTTTTAGAATGCCTTTCTTCACTGTGTGGTAAACAAATTCCTATCTCCTATCAAGGCCAATTTTAAATATGATTTTGTATCCCCACTGCCTATCATTTGCAAAAATGTTTAATCCCCTATGACTGATCTCCAGACATCCCTTGGTTACTTTCAGGGCAATTTGGATCTTGTGAGAGTTGGGGTGCCCATTAAGGTTAGAAGGAGGTGCTCAATAGAAGAGGGCAAGCATAGCCTTTCAGGCAGCAGGAAGAGAATGAGCAAAGTACAATGGAGCTGTAAAAAAACTCCTGGCATGTAGGGGTGCCTAGGTGGTTCAGTTGGTTAAGCATCCTACTCCTGATTTCAGCTCAGGTCATGACCTCACAGTTTGTGGGGTCAGGCTCCATGCTGTCAGCAGGGAGACTGCTTGGGAATTTCTCTCTCTCCCTCTCTCTCTCTGACCCTCTCACACTTATTCTCTCTTTCTAAAAATAAATAAATAAAGATTTTTTTTTTTAAATCCTCATATATTTGTAGAAGTTTGGAAATTTAGACAGGATGGATTAAGGGGGATGAGTCCACTGAGTGAGTGCACTGCTATTTCTGTGTCACCTAGATCAACCACAGACTGATATTTCCTCCGGCTTCCTATTGGGTTTTGGCTGATGGGAAGCATTGGCAGGAGATGGGGTGTGGGGGGTAGGAGAGGGGCTGTCACAGGCTGTCAATTCCCTCGGTCAAAGATGATTGATCCTAGCCAGTGGACCTCTCCACACAGCCCCCTGTCTCTGGTGGGAGCTATGACCTCCTCCTTAATTCCCTCAGCCTTGTAGGTGTTAATGATCCCCTCTTGTACTAGCCCTATGGTCTTGACTATCCCTGTAGTTTTCCTACACTTTGGTTCCACCTCTGTAAATATCCACTTTATTAAACTCTCCTCAAATTACTCTATTTGAGTATGCCATCTTTTTTTTTTTCCCTGCAGGAACCCTGACTTTTGCAGGTTGATTGTGTAGTACACTATGTGAAAGATTTTGGGTGTTTTGTTTTGTTTTGTTTTGTATCCTCAAGTCAACAGGAACCAGAGAATCAAACTGAAGAACTTTGCAGTGGCTAACTCAAAAAATTATCAATGGCTAGAAAAGGCACCAAACTTGAGCTTGTCTCTGTCTTCCAATGGGTGGTCCTTCCTGGCATGGAAAGGGCTGGGAAGAAGAAATCCAATTCCAGCAAATGAATCTGTCTGCAATCTGTTTTTCTCCTTTTCTTTGTCTCCCATCCTGGTCCTCATCAGCCGCTCCATGGAAAGCTACATTCAAGATGGGGTTTCATCCTGGAGAAGCTGGGCCCAGACTGGCAGGTGTAAGTAGAAAGCACACTTCTAATTATTATCCAGTCTAGATATCTTTTTACAATGACACTGGGGAAGCCAGGACTCACTCAGGTGAACTGAGATGGATGGCACATATTAGACCTTTGGTGTCATGCATGAAAAAGGGTCTGGAAGTACCCACCTCCTCACTGGCTCAGGTCCTCGAGTGGCTAAGAAAGATGTACCAGCCTCGCTGGCCTTGTGCCTAGGAGTCAGCCTCAGGTGAAGTCAGTGCGGCTTCATCTCTGGGACTAGTTCTAACTCTAATTCCTTCTTGAGACAACTCTAAATCCTTCCCCAGGCCTGGATCCTGTCTCTAGTGCCTCTCCCATAACTGGTGAAAATTGCCTATAGTTAGAACTTAAATATGCCCAGGATAGGAAGCACTTGTGGCCTAGGAGGCCAAAACCACATCTTAGACCAATCACAGCTGACATTTTCCTTCCCACCAATGAGCATGCCTGACACCCAGGCAGTTCTGACTAGTCAGCAGACCAGGCTGTGTTTCTACCTGGTTCTCACCATGGAGACTGTGTACACATATGACCCTGTGTCAGGGAAGAAGGAATCAGAATGAAAGCAATCCAGAACGAGGCCATAGCTTTTCCTCCTCTACAGTGGAAGAGATAGTCTGCTACCTCAAACTCCCATGGTGCACCAGAAGGAAGAACAGACCAATGAGATGTAGCATGACAAAAAGAGCTCCTAGGTTGGAGGAGCCTTCTCTATTTTCTTACTATGTGAACTTGGCCACACATTATTTCCCCTCTTGGTGATGCCACTGTGTCTCAAATTACTGCTCAGGGCCCCCATGGGAATCAGGGCCAGTGATAAGCAGGCTGGCTTCCTCCCAGGTTATGAAGCTCCATTTCCACCACTTGGGAGCTGAGAACAAGCTGGAACAGAAGAACGGAACGAATGCGGAGGTACATGCCAGAGCAGCTGCAAGGCTCCTTCTCTACTTGTGCATCCTCTGCTGGCCTGTGAAGAGAAAGTATCCCCAGGGTCCAGAAAACCAGTGTTCACTACAAGGAAATGTAAAAATAATTAAGTGGAGAGGAGCTAATTGGACCTCTCCAGAGAGTTAATCTATGAGATGTGATACTTTAGGGGGGGGGGGCAGGACATATCCCCCAGAAAGACAAAAGCTCCCGGGGGAAGCTCCCAGGGGAAGAATCAGCCTTGGCTGGGCCTGCTGCCACTCGGAATCCTCAATCTACCAGTGGAAGACCTCACTGCATATTTCCTGTCAGATTTCTTCATCCTTCTGTGACAGTTGGTTGTTAGAGGCACTCCCTCTGAGTAGAGTGCTAATCTCTTACACTGATTTGTTGTTAAAGGTGTCCCCAGACCAGCGTCAGCCCCACCCCACCCCTCTTGCCTTCTTCCTCAGAAAACAGAATCTGGCTACAGGGAGGAGCTCAGAGGGGGCTGCCAGGGTGCAGAGAAAAGGCGCCAAGGGGCACCCTTAGCCAATCCAGTCATTCTCATGTACCAAGGACTGTGGGAAGCCTTAAAAGTACCTTTCCTAGGCCAGAAGGAAAGGCCTAGAAAAAAAAGTCTCCGAAGTGTGTTCACCTAAGGGAAGTACACACCTATCTTTCTGCCTTAATTCCTGGAGGTAAGGGGTCTCCCAGTTCCTGTTAGACCAGGTCTCCAGAGCAGAGTTGTGCAAGTGTGCCATGAGGATCTGAAGCATGCAGCCAGAGAATCGTGGGTCAGGGAGGCAATGAGCAGCATCTGGGTCTCTGGGTCTTGCATTCTCTATAATGTCCCTACTTGGGCAGGACATGTCAGTTAGCCAGTGTTCGGCCCACCTCCCTTGAGTCGCTTTTATCATATCATCTCTGTGCCTCTCCCAAGTTTCTATGTGCTTCTGCTTTGAGCAGCCCACATCTGGGTCTTTCTTTGCAGGTCTGCCTTTAGGCTGTGGAGCCCCTGTGTGCTCACTCACAGAGCTGGAGGAGTCTGGGAGCTTGCACCCCCTCAGGGCAGCCAGCAGGGGCTGACTGTGGAGGAGTGGGATAGCCGTCTCTCTCTACTTGCCAGAATCTCACTGCAGATCCGACTGAAGCCACCTTTGTGGATATTTGACTGAAATTGCAGCTCTACTTGGCTTCTTGCCTTTACCTGCCCTGACTCCCCCACTCTTTCTGTGTTTCTCCAGGGAGTACTTCCTTAATAAGTCACTTCAATACAAACTCCCATCTCCAGGGCCTGCTTCTGGGGCTCCAGAAGTGAGACAGCCCTATTTGTAATTCTCACAAAGGTTTTGTGACCAGAAGGAGAAACTCTTAAGGAAAGGGCAATGCTTCAGAGGCTTCAAAAAGCTGCTAAAGCGGTGCAGACTGCTCTGTAATCAGGCACTGGGTGGGAGGCATTAGGGGCATCCTGGGCTCCAGGGAGAGATGGGGCAGGGCCAAGTAGAGCCTGAAGCCAAGAAGAGCCAACTGGGAGTGGGGACCATCTAGGACACTACCACCAAGGGGAATACAAGCTAGGTAGGTATAAGTACTAGAGACACCTGGTGAGGATTTCAGGTGTTTGGTGGTAGGGGAAGAGCATGTGCACTAGCAATCTCATGGAGGGAGTAAGCCCTGGGCTCATGCGGAATGGGAAATACATCTACATCAAAGGAGAAGAGGTGAGAAAGTATTCCCCCATAAGAAGAAAATGGAGTCATAAGATAGGAATGTGGATATAGAGTAAGATGCTTAGGGTCTGGTCTGATAAAATTGGGGGCTCTGTGGGGATGTAAGAAGGCTGCAGTCAGCTTGTAGATGGCTTAGAATGTTCTCATGTGTAGCACTGAACTTCTCTTTATGGGGTTGGGGGAGCTGAATGGCATAGTGAAAATCACATTTGGGAGCAATGCAGGAGAAAGAAGACAGTGGAGGCGGGGAGCCAGCCACTGCCAGAAGCCATGTAAATCCTGAGGTGTCCCCTTCTGAAGAAGGTTTTCCCTTCTCTAATATGTTGGGTCTTATTCATGCACCACATATCTGAACACACGTTCTCTTATGGACAGGATCATGTTAAACAGGGCTGACAGGAGGGACTGTGTTAAAGGATATCTGTTAAGAATAGGATTCTTACCCATTCCTCAAGCCCATATAAAAACCTTTGCACTCATAAGGATCCTATCATCAGGCTTACCCTTCTCTTTCTCATTCTTTGCCTCTCACTTATAGTTGTTACTCCAAAGATATGGATAAACTGAGGTAAGAATAGGTTTATTGAATTATTCATTCATTTGACAAGTGTTCACTGAGCACCTACTCTGTGCCATGTATTGTGTTAGCAGTTAATGCGATACAGAGACAAACAAGACAGACAGGGACAGACATTCTGCTCATGCAGCAGAGAGGCAAAGAAAAGCACATTATGCAGTATGAGTCTCTTATGAGAAGATGCTATAGGGTGATATATAGAAAATAGATGGGTGTTATGGAATCTACACTGGTCTAAGGGGTCAGGGGAAGTCTTGCAAAAATGGTGCCTTTGCTGAGAAATTTAGAAACTAATATTTGGTACGCAGAGGGACCTGCGAGATGGTTTACCAACCTATAGGTAAGCATCTAATGAAGTTAAGTCTATACAGTTACTTCATTCATAAGCCTAGGTCTATGCAGCTATTCAGTTAAAGAATGATCGGTGGGGTGCCTGGGTGGCTCAGTCAGTTAAGCCTCTGACTTCAGCTCAGGTCATGATCTCATGGTTCGTGAATTTCAGCCCTGCGTCAAGGCTCTGTGCTGACAGCTCAGAGACTGGAGCCTGCTTTGAATTCTGTGTCTCCCTGTCTCTCTGCCCCTCCCCCACTCCTCCTCCCCTCTCTCTCTCTCTCTCTCTCTCTCTCAAGAATATATAAACAGAAAGAAAGAAGAAAGAAAGAAAGAAAGAAAGAAAGAAAGAAAGAAAGAAAGAAAGAAAGATTGGGGATGAGAATCTGCATCTCCTGATGCCTTAAACCAAGATTTAAAAAAAAATAGTGATTTGGGGGGTTAGTGGATTCCAAGAGAGATTCTGTAATGAATATTCTAAAAGCTTGACAATACACTGGGTGTTACTCAGATTTTAACAAGATCTCTGCCATCTGGAAGCTGCCATGAATTAGTATATTTTATCTGGTATAACCTCAGCTTGCATGTTCATATTTAAGAGAAGCAGCAATCATGCCCAGAGCTTTTGGCCTGATTTCCATGGAGCAGAACTAGCTGGGTCCTTGTTTTATTATCTAATCTGCTGTGACAAGCCTGAGTCCTTAGATTTTATATGACTCAGTTTTCCTATGTCCACAGGGAAAAATTTGCCCACTCAATTCTTCTGGTTATCATGAGGGTCAAAACAGGTATTTAAGGAAGAGTATAAACTTAAAGAACAAGGAGGAGTTAATGTTTACAAATCTTCTGTGTGAAAATACAGTCACCCCCTCTCTTCATATTTCCCAAGTAACCAAATGCATGTCTGCATCACCATGCTCAGCATTAAACATTTACTTATAGTGTTTCCACGTCTGTGGAGATGCAGGGCACGCTCTTCAGGACAAAGCATATTCCTTACTCTCTATATTTTAGAAGCCTATGATACAAAGAAGAGAACACCTACTTAAGTGAAAGAAAGTAGGGGACCTGCACAGGCAGCTGAATGACAAACAGGGGGCACACACAGAAGACTAGGTCCAATTTTAACCTTGAAAGCAGAATGCCCACCCCGGGAACCAAAGCAGGAAAGGAGAGAAGGAGGAAGAGGAGAGGAGTATTCTCCTTCACTGGCCCACATCCCACATGCACATGCTAGCAGAAAGTCAGGCACAGCCCTGATGATGAAGGCAAAGACGGAGGGGAAGTGATGGGGTTCAGGTGAAAAACTTCCCCAGGGACTCAGTCCTCTCAGTGCCAGGGCTGCCTCGGCCGCTGCTTCTGCAGTAATTTCCTTCAACTGGCACTGGGCACATAATTATCCAAGTCCTTTACAGAAACTCTCCGTGCCTTTGGTGGTGTTCTCTATTAACTGATCTCTGTAGGAAGGGATTCTGGTAGCTCTGTAGGAGAGTTAGTTCTTTCTCTGCATAAAGTACTCCCTGACCTTGACCCTTCAACAGCAAAATCAAATCATTGTCTAATCTCACTCAAATTGACCACCCTTGGAAGACCAGGAAGTGAGGGTGCTCTTTGGGGGTGGGATCTAATCTGGAGTCACCCAGATGGTAGGTAGCACCACCCACTCCTAATTGGCCTCTTGCCTCCTGCTGTAACCCTTCTAGCTAATCCTCTTTCTAGCAAAATTTTGGATTCATTTGTTTAAAACCCTTCAATGGTTCCCACAGCCTTCGGTATGAAGCTGCAATATTACAGAATGACATGCCAGGATGCCCCTGGCTTCATTTAGACCCACCACCTTGAACTGGAGCCACATCACAGCAGGTGATTGCGGTTTTCTTGCAGATTCCTCAGCGTGGCATCCAGTTTCACATACTGTCCCCTCCACCTAGAACATCCCTTCATACCTCATCACCCACACACCTTCCTTTACAACACTCCCTCCACCATACCACATCTGCACTAACACCCACACTCCCCAGCACCTTGCCTACCTCTGCCACATCATTTTCCAAGCCATATGGCAGTTGTAAAGCAGGGCCAATGTATTTTATTTATCTTTATTATATTGACACCCCCCCAGGCCTGTTGTGCTACCATGGTACCTAGTCCATTATCACTGTAAGTTAGTAAATATCTGCTCCTTGAAGTGAAGTCACACTGCAGCAGGCATCTATCTTAAACCGGGTGTCTTTGAGACAATAGCTAGCCTCAGGCACGACCCAAATACTGGAATCTCTCCAACAGTTCTCCATGGTTACTCATGCCAGGCTGCCAGGAGCCTGACATGCCTGTACAGGTAGCACTGGTGAGCCCCCCTAACTAGAAGTCACCAAGCCACGGTGCAGGCTCCACAAAAGCTTGCAAAATGAGGAGAAAGGATGCAGCAGATATTTCATAAGAGCATTTTATTAATTAACCAGACAAATAAGAGCTCAAGCTTTCCTTGTGCATGACAGCATGCAAAATCCTTTCACATATAATCGTATCTCATGGAATCATCAAAACAAAGCTGGACACAGAGACAAACCTCTATCCCCAGACCCAGGACTATAAAATGTGTGATTGTAGACAAGCCATTTCACCTCTCTGGACCTCAGTTTCCTCATCTGTACAAGACAAAGTGATCTCTCAAGGCCAACCGGCTCTGCAAGACTCCTCAGGTCTGCTGCCTGCTCCCCCATAACATATTCCCTGTTCTCTGATAGGCAGAGTTGCCTGAAACCTGTAAGTGTTCCTCTCTTTGCCAAGGTGAACAGAGAGAGGGAAGGTTAGGAGGTTAGAATAGAAAGTGGAATAGAATAGTGAGAGCAACTGAAATGCAAAAAATGCAAACATGATTTCACTTCTTATGCAAATTCTTGAGAGAAAGAGGGTGTAAAAGTGTAAGAAAGCATTTTTCTTTCACCTTGGCAGGACACAGGAGAATCAAATAATATTAATTAGAATTTAAATGCTTGGAGTAAAATTAGCAACATGATTGCTCCTTTCACTGAAATTATCAAGAAAATCACACACACAAAAAAAGTCAGGGATGAAAATGTAGTTCCTTTCCCTTCCTTTCACTTGGGAAACAGAGTCCACTCTTTTAAATCTTGTGACTTTATATGGTATCCCCTAACATCTCCCAAACAAAGCTCACCAGTTCTCATAATTGAGCTCTGTTTCTTTCCTCCTCCCCCACACATCAAATGATCTCTAGATGCAAGTGGCCCCATCTGCCAAGATGATTTCCTATTATTTAGTCACTTCTGGGCTCCTTTCTCTTGAGAATATTTAGTGTTGAAAAAATCTCCTGCTCCCCAAGTCCTAGCAGTCTCTGGAATTAGGTTCTTCTCATTAAGAATAGGATGCAAGTTGGTACCTTTAGCTTCATCAAAACCTATTAAAAAATGTTCAATGATCAGCAGAACACTCAAAGAGAAAATGAATGGCAATATGTTATCCACAGGAGCTAAGATTGTTCGTAATAAATAATCTGAGCGAAACGGCGCCAGAAAATTCAGGAAAAGGGAATAGGGTACAGGAAGGGGTGGGAAAAGACATACCACTGTCTCAACATAACTTACACTGTTTCCCAGGGTTGTGGCCATATGCCTCAGGTATCTCTCATACTCTTTACATTCTTCTTCTTTGTCTTTCTAATATAGTCATAGGAACCATGGTTTGAAATGACTGGTGGAGGCAGGCAACTAGTGTGTGTGTGTGTGTGTGTGTGTGTGTGTGTGTGTGTGTGTGTAAGAAAAAAACAGGGCAATCACAACAAAAATCCACTTTTCATTTCTTAACAAACCTTTCTTTCCTTCAATGACTTTCCAGTAGAGCAGACAGAAAGCTGTAGATTGATCCAAACCTTGACCTAACCTCTAAGTAGGCATGGAAATCCCACCCAAAGTCTGTATTTAGGAATTTCATCTGAAATTATATTCCTCCTGCCTGTCTTAAAAGTGAGGATAGGAATGCAGGAAGTGGATGTGATTGGGTCAAGTTTTCCAGAATCTTCATGTAAGGGCTCATTTAGAAATAGAAAGACCTGGACTTGGGCACCTGGGGTCTGTTTGCTACCCCTTTCTTATCTTACTGGAGGTGAAGTTAAACATTCTGAATCAATACATGTGTAAGAGGCTGGAAAACTACCCTCTAAGTTAGCACTAAACTATCATTAGAGACCCAACAGTAATTATACTTTTTATATAGCCATGTTGATTCCACAGTATTGCTCATTCAGAATGCAAATAGTTTGGGATACCAAGTCCCTATATGAAGACCTCCAAACCTCTCTTCTATAATACATGGCCAAATAGAGTCTACTCCACCCCCCATCCCCACATACATGCTACTTCTTTGCAGATTGTGTTTTCCCAGGAGTGCTTTATAAAGAGACCTCCTCCATGGCCAATACCACAAATCCATGCCAAAGGAAACCTGCCAGCATTGTCTAGAGCTGAACCTCCACTATCTATCTGTGCCTGTGTGATCTCCCAGCAAGTCAGGCTGGTTGGGCGAACTCCTCAAATTAAAACCCACGGCTATAACCCACTGAAAAATGCTCCGTGGCCCTGGTTCCTGTATAAAGGAGATATAAGTCTATACAACCTGGGGACAGTCCACAATGAGCTGAGAACTGTCCCTGAAGAGGCAGCCTCTGTCATTTGCTCTCTGTATTCTTGGAGTAGCTCCTAAATGTTCCTGCTGAAGGAAGTGACAGTTGATATGTAACATTTTGTATGCACATTCAAAAGACATTTATTATGTGTAGGACATTGTTTAGAAATCGCTCTACTATTTGATTTGTGATAAATGATTAGTAAACATATTTATCAAAGTGAATAAAACTCGCAGAGTGACTTCACTTAGATTAACATACATTAGTGTCTAGGAAACCTAAAAAGCAAACCACCCTAAAAGGACCTGGTGTGCCATTTTTCATGTGCTTCTCCTCTCCTCCCTCTTCCCCATCCCTCTGCACCCAGACTTCTGCAACTCTGCCCTGCCTTCTTCCAAAGGCAAACCGATGGTCACAATCAGGGGAAGGTGGAGGATACCCAGGTGAGCTTGCCCCGAAACAAGAATGTCGTATGTCCACAAAAGCCTGTAAAGAGTGTAAAACTTTCAGAGTGTCCATTCCTTTGTGAGAATCCTGCTTAGTTCAGTCACTTGGAGGAAGAAAAGGGGATCTAGGCCACAGCCAGGCTCTGGAACTTACAGACCATAAACTTAGACATCACTAAGCCTGCCGGCCTGACATCCTTTCTCCTATTAATAGCAACTTCTTCTATTCTGCTCGCCCCAGAAAGCTAAATGAATGAGGCTTGGCTGCAAGTGTAGGAGAGAATAAAACCCAGGATGGCAATAAATCGGAGCGCAGAGTGGCAGACACCGTAATCCGCTGGAATGACGCTCTGGCTCAAGGAAAAGAACCTCTTTGGGGAACCAGTGAAGGGAATCAATGCCCATAAAAGCATCCAAGGCAGCAAGCAATGGCAGAAAAGATAGATACTGTTGACCAGGACATGCAGCAGATTGCAGGTTGTAAAACAAAATAGAAAGTCATTAAAACGGCGGGCAAAGGGCACAATTCTGTGATGTGAATGTCATGGGGGACCTGTGTTATAAGGAGCACAGGACTCACCATCAGTCTGAAGGTCAGAATTGCCAAAGCTCTGTGTGCACGACTCTGGGATCCTACCCTATAGATCCTTCTCTATGCACAAACTACAGAGAGGGGAGAGATGGCTGGTATTTATTGCCACTTATGTAATAGGTCTATTTAGAAACACATTCTGACCAGCTTATCAGGATATTAATACATCACAGGCATATTGAACTGTATTCATTTAGGGTTCAGGTTGCTTTAAGCAAAGACTTTCCTGGGAAGCATGCCAGGGTGTGTTTTCTGGAATGAGTCCCCTTTCTACCTCATTTTCCACCTTTTGATCCAGCAGAGGGCAGAGTCAACCCATAAGACTCAGGCTCAGGGACCCTGTGGGGTAGTTTGTGGTAGAGGCATCCTGGGAGAAGCAGTCAGAAAAGCAAAGAAACAGATACATTCTCCATCCTGTGAGATGAATGTGGGGATACTTTCTGGAATTTTAAAGTCAAAGGAATGAGAGTTAGAAACCAAAATGAGCAAGTTAAAGTGCCCTGCATATACTGGGCCTCAGTTTCCCAACCTGTCAAGAGAGCAAACACAGGAATTATACGTTAAAACACATTTTACAGATCATAGAGAGCATCTCTGACAACAAAGGAGGGGCAGTTGGCAAGGAGACAAGATGCAAAGTCCACAACCATGAAAAGCAGAAAAAGAAATGTTCTGAAACCTTCCTTCCTCTGCCTATCGCCTCCCTCTCTCCTCGTCCCTTGAAATGGCTCTTTCTCCTTGTGCACTCCAATTCTTGCCATCTCTCTCCTTTTCTTCCTTTGCTACCTTGGCTACCCTCCTCAGCTCCTCTACTCTTGGGAGAAATAAAAGTAAAACCCCAAACAACTCCTAGGGAGAAAACAACAGCAGCTGCTTTCTCCCCCCTTCTCCTGCCCCCCACCATGGGTGGTAGCTGCAGAGTCTCGGCACATTGCCAGCCTTAGTGAGAGCTTTGATTTCCAATCTGATCGCCTCATTTTGTCAGCCTCTGCATACCTCAAACAGCTCAGTCCCCATCTATCACAGAGAAGAAGGGGTGATGGAAGGGACAGAAAAAAAGAGCCACCTTTATCTCCCACATTGAGTAACTGGTACCGGCATCTCTTGTCACCATCAGCACTGCCCCTATAACTCACCACATGGCTACTAGGAAGCCACTCTCCACAGCTGAGGACAGAGACCCTCCATCTCCCTGCAATTGTTCACTGTGCTCTCTAACCAACCATTTCAAACCCATCTGACTTTTCTTCTAGGAAGAATTGATAGATTCAGGATCCTCTTGATCTTGGCTGTTTGTATTTCTGTTCCCACCCACGTAAGTTGGCTCTCACACACAGATGGCCAAACCCCCACTTACACTCACTCCCCCACTCCCTCACATAGCACAGGGATGCTCCTGGGGACTTGACATACTAAAAAAATTGGATGTTACCCCTTTCCTGGGCTGTGTCTCTTCCTCTGCCAACAGCGCACACATCCCTGCCCACCCTGGGCCCCAATCTCTGTCTACACACACTTACCTACTTGCACACGATACCCTCTTATATTTCCCTGAGTCCTGTAGGTGCCAGTGACTCAGTCTGCTTCCCTCAGGTCTCATGGGAAATATCCTTTATGTATGTATTCAGTCTGTCAGTTACCAAAACACATGTTTTGCATCCCTACTGTGTGACAGTCAATGTGCTGGGGGTTGGGTACACAAAGGCGAATGGGACAGGGTGTGGCCAAAGACAGGGTATGTTTGTGTCAGTGGTAGTGCTTTCCAGCTTGAAATGCACATGAGACACACTTGTGGATGTTTTTCACAGAATTTTGTAAATCAAGGCCCGGTCCCCCCAATATTAAAAAGAAGTTCTGTAGATTTTCTTGATGCTTAAAGCTGAGAACCATATTGAAAGCGGCTGGAGAGTTGGCTTGGGTTAGAACCAGATCTGTAAAAATCTTGGACAAGTAAGGAAAGGCATTTTCATGAAGGGCCTTCCATGTTGTTGCCCTAAGGGATCTGTAATAAAAATTTAGGTACAAAGAGTTTCAAACAGGACAGGGCTGTACACAGATCTGTGTTCTGAGACCATAGCTGCCCATAGGAGAGTGGGGTGAGGAGAAGCAGAGATTGCATTTATAAGACCACCATCTGCAAGGTCTGAAGCAAGCAGGGCAGGGCCCCAGAGCTGGAGACAGGGGACAGAGACTAGAGATGTTTACCCAGATTGAACATTCAGGAGGGGTAGGCAAGAAAAAAAGGTGTGTGACACAGTGATAATGGTTAACATGTATGGATCACCTGCATGCACCAGGAGCTATGCCAAGTGCGTACTTTACACACTCTGTCCTGTTTCATCTGCACAACCACTCTGTGAGAGAGATGTCAAGAATATATCAATTTTACACACAAGGAGAGGGAAGCCTAATAAATTGCCTAAGATCATATAGTAAGCTACAGAGCAGGGACTGGACCTCTGGTGGTCAAGAGACCCATACTGTACACAGCAAAGTCCTATTGTGCCTCCTAGTTTCTGGCTTGGGAAAGGTCCTAGAAGGACCTGTGCAGGCAGGAACTTCAGTCTAAGTAATGAATTGTCATATGTGCTTCTCCAATTGATTCATGTGGGCTGGCCTGCTTGCCCACCCAGGTTGTTAATGCATTTAGGACAGGGGACTTCCTGCTAAGCCTCAGTGGCAATTAACACCAGCTGTTCCCCTGGCAGGTACACAGACACCTGTTGAGGGACACACTGGATATGCATGTAGCTTTGCTTATGGACGGGACCAGTAGGAAGAATGGCTGCAAGTCACATCCATAACACTGTCCTTGGTGTACGTGCACTCAGACAGCTCTGATCAGCTATCTCTGTGGCTCTATACAATGGACCACACAGACATTCCATCACTGAAGCTCTTATTAACTGATGGGCCTCCTGGTAAGCCTTCTGGGGACATGTCTGGGGTTAGAGGAGACAGCAGATTGGTCTCCATGAATGCCTTTTTTTGGAAAACACATAGATTTACCTCCCCCCTCACCTATTATAGATCCTCTCTTCTGGCTCCCTGCTTCTCCCCAAACCACCCCTGTGCCCTTCCAGCCCCTTCTCTGTCCTTGCCATGGACAGTGCATTTTATATGAAGCTGTAAAATTTGATGACAGCTTTCCTTGTCAATGTGGCCCTCACACTGATCCCTCGGTGATATACGGCACTGACCCCCCGGCAGTTGAGCAGCCTCATTACAAATGAGAGAAAAGAGAAAGAAAGAATAAAGCAAAGGGGGGTGAGTCAAGATGGAGAAACAGGAAAGCTGACAGGACAGGGCACAGGAGAGAAAGAGAAAAATCATATGAGAAGGCCAGAGAGGAAAAATATAAGGAAAATGTATTTTTTTTTAATCGGGAGAAAGGAGGAAATACAAAGACAGGTTTTCCCATTCTCTTTGGCTCTGTGTTTCCTGTTGAATGAATGAGTGTAAGTGTGTGTGTGTGTGTGTGTGTGTGTGTGTGTGTGTGACAAGGCATCAAGAATCCAATTCTGAGTAGCACTGTGACATGTTCCAAACCTGGAGAAATTCTGAGCAGGATAAGATAAGGTGTCTTCAAAGAAACACCAATTGAGGGGCTCCTGAGAGAGAGGAAGTGGGAATGGGGCTTGGGAAAGGCAGGCTACAGCCCTGCAGGTAGCTAAACTCTGGAGGCCTTTGGGTCTCCCAGTCAGCTATGTCCCTGTCCCTTTCTGAGGCTACAATGCTATCTGAAGATGTCTTTCACCAAAAACTCCAGGCCAGAGGAGCCATGGCTACAGGACCCATATAGGGAGGGGACCTGTGTTTCTTTCCCCTTGGGCCCAGGAGGCACATCTTTAGGTGCCCTTAACAAATTCATGAAGTCTGACAGTAGGTGGCATTGGAGGAGCCCAGGTTCTTTGTTATAAATATTTGTTCCCCTGAAAACCCTGTTGATTTAAATTTAACAGCCCCAGGGGAGGCTGATTTGCTGACTACAGAGTTGCCTAAATAAAAGCAGTTGGAAGAGAATCTTACAGAACACCACAGTGGGAAAAACCCACACAGCCTCTCCAGGTGTCCTATACACCAGGAGGTACCCTTCTTTGGGCTCCCCTGTTGTTTACCTTGCTCAGGCTCCTCTCCAGTGGGGAGTCCCGTCAACACTAATCTCAGCCTTGGCAGGGTCCAAAGGTCCCCAGTCCTAGATCTCCCCAAAGAGACTGGCCCTGAGCCAAACTTCCGGAGGGAGGGCTCACACCCAGGGCACAGCTCGGAGCACAAAGCTGTGCCATAGCTCCCCTAAGTGCTGTTCAGCGCCTACAGCACTTTACCTACATTTTAAATTAATAGGCAGTTTGGGTGTTCCCCTTTCAGTTTTGTGCACAGAGGCGGAGGCTGCAGTGAATGCCAGTCCATGGTGTCTAGGTTATTAGATATGTCTGTAGAATGCAGGTAATTTGTGTTTCTGCTTTGTGCAATTGGCACTAATGGCACATGCATAAAATGGAGCCATCTTCCAAAACACACGTCAAAGGAATATATTTACCCGGCACAAAGGCTAGGAGCAGAAGAATTGAACTCTAATGATAACATGTTTGTAGGAAAGTGATGCACTTAAGTTATTATATATGAAAACTATTGGCAAAATTGTCAGTCTAGGCTTGTTAGAGAGAGGGGGGAGGAACAGAAGCGGGTGTGTCTGCCCATTGGAATAGAGGGGTACAAAGCTGCAGAAAGACATAGATGACAAGCAGGAAAGGAAAATAAAATGAGAATTAAAGCTTCTGAAGTAGAATTTAAGAGAGGTACGGAGGGGATTCCATAGGTCAAAAGGGGGAATGGCAAGAACAGAGCTCGGAACAGGATCCTGTAATGGACTGGCTTTTCTCTTACATTTTCTGCACTTCATAGTCTTTTTACTTAAATAAATGGAGTCAGGCATTTTCCATTTTGTCCCTCATCTCCCACATTTCATCACGCCCCTGCTGACCCCCTAGTCTTACACATGACTTGGATTTTTTTCAGCATTCCATATTAGACTATAGCATTGACTGGGGCTACCACTTTATGCATTTTGGTTTATATTTCCCTTTTTGTACTTGGACCTTGACGTTGGTTTGTGTTTTAAGAGCAAGAAATTAACACCATGACCCCTATTTTATATTCAAAGCAAATGAGGTCCCGGGAAGAAGGGCTTATGGATGTCATCACATGAGACAAGTTCAGTGATTAAGATGAATTACACTTCCTCAGGCTCATGTAGTGAAAAGCCCCTCTGTCTCTAAAATGGGAATAAAACCACTGGCCTTTTCTACTTTTCTCTTGAACACTGCAAACTTTGATGAGAGTTAAACCAGAGGAATATATCAGGATGATCATTTGACAGATTTTGATGGCAGAAAAGTGTCAAGATGATTAGCACAAGATATCAGATTATTGAAAAACAATAGTTAATGTACACGCCCACACACATGCATACATGTGCATGAGTACACACACACCTTGAAATCTATTTGCATTCAGCCTCTTCTAACTTAGCTCAGCTGTTAGTAGCCCAGTCAGATCTTATCAAGGGGTGGCAGCCGGGTTCAGACTGCAAATGTGCTGCAAAGTAGATACTGCAACTCTGAACAATCTAGAAAAGTATGCTAAACTCTCTTTTGTTGCTGCCAGCATGCCTCTCTCTAGGGGTTCTGGAGGACAAGCTTGCTATTAATCCTTGAAGAACCCTGGGCAGATAGGCAAATACTATTCTTCTCCCATCCCCAAATGACAGAAGCAAAGAACCAATCAACACAGATTTGTCCAATGTGGTACAGAAATTTTGTCTGAAAAAGTAGCCAGAGGTCTGATTCTCTACAGGGAATGATTTAAAATGTCAGCATTGTGGGTGGTTCTACGGCAAAGTGGGACTAGTAGACACACAGGCCATTGTGAACCTTGCTCACAGTGAAGATTCTGTGTGGAGGTTTCTCTGCAACTTTGTGGCTGTACCTATAGTAGGAAATAAAGGATCTTAAGAATCTATGTCTGATGTTTCTAGGGAGACCTAAATTCAGCCAGGTAAGCTGCATGTTGCCACACCTTCTCATCCCTGTTCTCTTCACTTAAATCATCTTTGAATTCATCAGCCCACCAATCCCCAGGGAGAAGGGAAACATTCTGGCACTCTTCCAAAGATCAGCCTGGTCACATGGACCGAAAGACCTCCAGAAATACAACATGTACATTTGAAGAAGCCATTATCTCTGATCAGTTTTAAAGCCGGAGCGCTGTTTCAACATGTGCAGAAAGAAAATAGCAACATAAACAGAGAGAGAAACAAAGACAGGAATTAAAAAAATCATCATCCAAGCTGTAAAACCAAGCTGTGACTGGGGGAAAATGCAAGCGAGGCTCAGACTGGGGGCCCGATTCAGCGGTGCAAGAGTGAACTCACGGAATCTCATTCTTCTTGATTTCCTATTAATTTCCCTGCTCTATAGCTCTGATGGGGACTCTTTTATTGAAACATATATTCTTTATACAGCATATTATAAATCCTTATCTCCTCAGGAGCTAAGGCACAGTTAGGCATGGCTTGTGATTCCAGCCCCTAGACAGGGAACTTGGTCTAGACCAACAGCACTACTGCCTTTTGAACCGCCACACCAGCTTTGCAAGGTGATTCATTTCATTTACTGACTCTGCCCATCTGTGGCCTTGCAGAAGATCCCCCAGAGCCCATCAGAGATGGCTCTGCAGTAGACAGAAGTGTTGCCACGGGACCAGAGGACTGCCAACTCATTTCAGTTGTGACCAAAAATCCCATTTTAGCTTAGGATGGTGAAGGAAAACTATTCAATGTGTTAACCTGCACTGACTCCTCACCCAGCTGCTTCCCATCTTGATTGAAGGGTAAAAAGAATTATTCCCAGGCTCATCTTTGGACTTCACAGACCATATCATGACTGGTGGGGGTGGAAGGCAGGGTGATGTGGCTAGACTCAGGCTTTGGAGGACAATAGTGGTACTGAATTTGGCAGCCACTACTGCTGTCTTCGATATCATAAGAGTCAGTCATGGGGTCAAGCATTCATTTCTCCACGTTCAGATATCAGGAGGACAAGGGGCAATGCTTCCTGCCACTGCAAAACATGCTTTGGACAAGATGACCTACCCTGGAGGTGCATGCCTCAGTAACAGATGGTCTCCATTTGAGATCACTTGTGGAATGAGCATCTTCTCCCTGTAAACCCAACTTTGATGGAAGACCACAGAGCTACAGATGCTGGGAATGTTCTGTGCCTCTAAGAATCATCTCCAGACACTGTAAAATGAGAAGAGGACCAGCAGATGTCTAGATGGAAGACTGCATCCCTTTCAGTATCAGAAAATGGGAGCCACCCATGGGTAGGAAACTATCCTTTCATCCATTGGCAGTTGATGGAGAATGAGCTGGAGAAAAGATGAGGCAGGCTGGGGGGAGAAGCTTCTACTACATACTATCTCCACGCCTCTCCCCCTCCTAGCCCCTTCACCCCCTTGAGGACATCATCCTTAAAATATATTTCATTTCACAGCTGCATTATGGTACCACAAAATCCTGGGAATCCAATTTAAGAACAGATTACCTCCTCACTTACTTCATTTGAAGCAATTACATGTTAATTTTCATTGAAACCAGCCTAATGCATACCAATCTGATGCTGCAATCTCATTTGAATACTTAAGGGAAAGTCTACAGGGTTTGGGGCTCCAGAGATTTATATTTAAAGGGACCCTTCATCATTCTTTCCATTGGTGAGCTCTCATCTGTTCCCGGCCCCTCCTGCCACTCCTCAGGAGAGCAGTTTTCCCATGGTGAGAGAAGAGAGTATCAGCTTCTCCAAACTGCAGGGAGCTGTGCTTGAAGAGGACACCCATGTTCTGGGATTTCTATCTTTTCTCTGCGATTTTTGCCATGTGAGGAAGACACCTCCACCTTGCTCTGTCTTCTTGACAAAGTCAAGATTCATTCTCTGCCACCTGTGTGTGTGTGGGGGGGGGGGGCGTGATGCCAAGCCCCAGCCTTTTTCTCAGCCTTGATATACACTTTCAATCTCCAACAAGCTCAAATTGTGGATTACTACATATTGTATTCCCAGCCATTTACCTAAGGAGGAAATAGCTTTCTCGACAAACTGCGCATTGATTTGAGCCACTGGTAATTAATAATACTTGGGGACTTCGAAGTCAGCCAGTCTTTCAGTTTTAGAATGGAAGTTTTTTTTTTAAGGGTTTGTCCGCTTACTTTATACATTTAAACTAAAGAAATTCATGTTGAAACTATAATTCAATTAGACTCTAAGACTGTAAAGGACACTGACACTATTGTGAAGATGTTATATCAATGTGTTTTATATCATGTTGTAATTAATCTGCACTGACATGGAGACAGACAGATGGGACTGACAAGATTGATTTAATTCAAGATAGTCCAGAGTTGGTGGTTCCAAAGCAGCCCAAGTTCTTCTTCTGTTTCAAGTTAGGTACTTGGGGGATGTGGAGACAGGGAAGGAGCTAGACAGGTACCTATAACTATTGGCTAAGCATTGCCCTGAAGTAGGACAGGTGTCTAAAATATATATTACTCTGTAGAATGCATATTTATTGGGCCCCCACCATGCGCCTATTCTTAGAGCTAGGGGTAGAGCAGTGAATTAAAAAGGAAATGACAAAGGCTCTGTTCTCATGGAGCTTACACAAACAAAAACCAAACTAAGTAAATATATCAGATGATAAACGCGGTGGAGAAAAATAAATGAGGGGAAGGAGAATAGGAAATGTGGAGGGTGATTTTATTTTACTATTTTAGTACAATTGCATCACATCAGCCAAGCAGATTAGAGGCTGTGGCCTTTGGGATTTTCTTCCTGGGAGGAATCAAAGGACCTAGTAGGATGCTTTCTTCAGTATTAGTTACACTAATGATGGTAATGCTTTATGCATCAGAGTATTTCAAAGCCCCTTGCCAAATCATAGCCCTCTGCTTTGCAAGTAATGACTTGTCACTCTTTCCACCAGCAGAAGCTTGCAGAAGCCAAGGGCTCATCTGTGATATGTACAGCCAATAAGACAGACCAGGAGGCACACACAGATCAGGGAGAGGGCTCCACACTCCTAGTCCCTAGTTTTAAGCCTGACATACCTTTCTAACTTTTTCAATGTCAACAAAAGAAAGAACAGAAACCATGCTCCCTTCTCTTACAGGGTACTTGGCAAATATGTTTTTTGTTTACAGGTAGCAAGACTGAATACCATTTATATTGCTAGAAAGTTTACTATACTAGTAGAATATAGTTGCAATACAAAGAAATAATAATTTTAAAAGAACCCTCTTAATTTCTAATAGAAGTTTTCTAGTGCAGAATTTGAAACAAATGTGAGTCACTCAGGAGCTATGGACTTCTAGGACCGGTAGGGGCTGGGGAGATCTGCCTTGATCAATCAATGCCAGGAAACAGTCTCACCTCTTGAGAAAATATTACCATAAGTTCTGTATTGTCCTCTGAGGACACTTCCCCTTTCACTGTCCTTTAACCTGGGCTCCCCATGACACTTTTTTTTTTCTTCCCTTAAATGTGTCATTGATTTATTCACAGTATTTTAATTAACTGCATTACTTTTCATCTTTATGTCTGCAAAGGAAGTTAGCACCGGAGAAAGGGTCTAGTCCTTTGTTATATGTAGTAAAGAAAGGTCTATAACTTCATCATCCTCAGTCGAGTTCTTAGTTTTGGCTTGATCTTAATAACAATTACTTACATATCATTATACTTACACAGACCACAGCATTCATTCCTTCAGTACCTCTCTGTGCCAGGTGCTGTGCCAGATGCCTGTGGTATAATAATCAATCCTTGCTTTAAAGTAGCTCTAATGTGGGGTGCCTGGGTGCTCAGTCGGTTGAGCGGCCGACTTCGGCTCAGGTCATGATCTCGCGGTTCATGAGTTCGAGCCCCACGTCGGGCTCTGTGCTGACAACTCAGAGCCTGGAGCCTGTTTAAGATTCTGTGTCTCCCTCTCTCTGACCCTCCCCATTCATGTTCTGTCTCTCTCTGTCTCAAAAATAAACATTAAAAAAATAAATTAGCTCTAATGACAATCAGGGCACAATGGGTTGACTGCTACGAGGGCAGTATGTACAGGATGCTATGACTCCAATGAAGGGGCTCAGTTATCCACACATCTGTTCTCCTGTTTATTTCCTATTCTCCTCCACTCTGACCTATATCCAGAGAACCACATTTTCTACATTTCCTAGCCTTCTTGGTCCTCAGTCTTCAGCATTGTCTTGGTCAATGGAAGAGCAGGAGGTGTCAGAAGGAATCCTCTAGTATCCAAGGCAGTGGCTGGAACTCCCCAGTGGGTCCAGACCCTCCCTGTATGGGGTATCTTTTGCTGAATGGACCCCCAAGCTCAAGCTAGTGCCTGGTGCAATATCCTACTTCCCTCTAGCCCTGGAGATATATGTGGAATGGGAGGAGGGTCGTATAACTTGCTCTTGCTTAATCTCTCGGTTGCCTGACCATCCCCCATTTGGCTCCTGGCTCTTCTACCACTATCTTCTCAAATGTAACCAAGTATGTTTACTGATACACAGAGAAAGTGGTTTCTGGCTGGTAGAGGCACCTAATGCAGGCTAAGAAGGAAAAGAAAATTCCCATGGAATAAGTAGAGAGACACACACCTTCCTGAGCTGAATTTGAAGAAGCCATAGCAACAAGCCAAAGGATGAATGGAGGGTGGGGAGCACATAGCAGGAGGAGGATCAGCATGCTTACAGGCATTTTCAGGTTGTTCAGCTTGTTTGTACACAAGTGTAATAGAGGACCTTTACAGATCTAGAGGTGGTGAAGGAGCTGAGCTCAACCACCTTTGCAGTGCAGCATTTGCAATAGTCTGCATTTCCAGACTCCCAGAAGATTTGAGTGCTAATCAATGAAGGGACAGGAATGCAAAATCATCATTTTGTAAATTAAGTAAACATTAGACCGGCAAGGGCAACTGGTCAGGGGAACACTAAGTTGTGGCATCTGCAACAGATCTTGGGCCCAGAACTTGTTTCCTAGGCTATGTGCGTAGCCCGTCACCAGCTATGGTGGAATGTCACTGAGTCTAGATGAAGGCCCAGCCTCTCCTAACAAAACCAGTCTGCCTACACCTTCAGAAACACCTTCTTGAAATGTGTTTAGGAAATGTTGCATGTGCTTACTCTTATTTTACTTACAGGGTGATACTACTCAAGGTTACAAGCAGTGGAGTTGACAAATATTAGCTAAAAAGACCACCATGCACCTGGTGAGGTAAGCTTTGAACTAAAAGGCATTCAGAATGTCTCACTGACCAGGTTTTAATTAGGGGGGTGCTGATAATTACTGTATGACCTTGAGCCAGTCCTTCCTGGGTTTAGGTTCCCTCATCTTAAAAAGTCTGAACTAGGGGCGCCTGGGTGGCGCAGTGGGTTAAGCCTCCGACTTCAGCCAGGTCACGATCTCGCGGTCCGTGAGTTCCAGCCCCGTGTCAGGCTCTGGGCTGATGGCTCAGAGCCTGGAGCCTGTTTCCGATTCTGTGTCTCCCTCTCTCTCTGCCCCTCCCCCATTCATGCTCTGTCTCTCTCTGTCCCAAAAAAAAAAAAAAAAAGTCTGAACTAGAGGTCCACAAAGATCCTTCCCCTGCAACTTACCTACTAGTGTAGGTTAGATTGAGAGAGCAAACTTGAATTCCCTGTACCCTTCTCTGCCCTACAGAATTATGAAGGTGTTACATGCACATGCAGAGTAAATGGAGACGCAGAGTATGTGTGGGGGGGGAGGGGAGCAGGAAAAGAAAGAGGGCAGTGATGAGTCAACAAGAGTATGCTTTTTTATATGGGTGACACCATTATTTCTGAAAAAAATAATTTTACCTCATCAGAAGTGGTTTAATTATGGTAATCTGAACAAGGCAGCAAACCAAGGGCCCCGTATGTCCCTCTAGTGTGGATCAGGAAGGGGCATGTATTAGGGAGGAATGGGGCTGTGGGAGGACCTAAAGCATGAAAAGCTTTTGCGGGGACAGAAATGTGTCTAAGGCAGTACCCAGCTCTCCCTACAGGAAGCCAACTGCCTTGACACGTGCCTTGTATGACACTTGCTCTTTATTTTAAACACATTTTTAGATGTTATGTCTAAAGCAAGATAAGACCTTTTCAATAACATTCCATATTTACACTTCCTTTATTTTTTTTTAAACAAAAGCTTGTGTCTGAATGGAAACACATCTTCAAAGGATGCCTTTTAAAGAATCCATGGGACAGAGAAG